>NW_021632810.1:0-175000 GCF_004799145.2 Neltuma alba | reverse complement strand
TTAGGATCGGGAGAATATTCTCACTCCTTTTTCCAGTAGTACATCAGTATAGAACATTGAACTTTCTTATCTCATAACCCTTCCTTTAAGATACTCTGCATGGGTTAAACCAGAGAGAGATATAAAGGTGTATTAACACTAAATCTTCTGAAATCTTACTTAAGCTTGATGTTATGTATTCGGCTCTTCATAACATAAGTATGCTGGGAGTGTGATTTTCTTTCGTTAAGTGGAGGATGATAAAAAATAAAACAAGGGAAAGTTAGTTAATGAATTCTATGTTGTTGTTATATAATAGACATAATCACTTTTGACACGCATGTAGTTACGCTTTACACCTTTACCCTCCCAAGCAGTTTGGCAAAACTTTGTCCTCATTTCCATTTTGTTCAGTCGTCGGGCTCATACTGAAACTACAGGTTTAGGCCATAAAGATCGAAAGTTGAAATGATGCTGTTACAGCATTACAGGGTTATCTTGGGCTCCCAATAAAGTTGAAATGAAGTCTCTATGTGTCAATTTTCTTCCTATCAGAAGAAATTCTCTTGACATATACTATTTGATAAATGAAGCTTTGAACCATTCTAAGAGCTTCAATAATATTGCATGTCATAATAATATTTGCAACTGCCACAGCTTCTTTTCTTATTAAAGATCGTGTGAACATGATTGATAAGAAACATCAAATCGCAGTTATTCCAATAATAGAAGAACAAAGCGGTACATCAATTGCAAATTCATCTCATGGCCAAGGCTTGACTTGCAAATATAATAATGGAAAGGAGACACCATGAGTAGTTTTTGTGTTTTAGCATGAGACGAATGGTAGACAGAAAGGCTATTATCATGCTTACAATAGAGATGAAAAGAAAGAAAAGACCCAAGAATAACTTTGCAGGCAAGGACTTGAGGAACTTTTCCTCTGAGTATTGAGTGGTTAGGATTGCTAGAAATATTAAAATAGAAGTTGAAGAAGAGAGAAGTGATAATATGGTTGAGAAGATGAAAACCTTAAAATATGGTTGTTTGATGAATAATGGGTATCCAATATTTTCATCATTTCCTCCAGGAATAGTAAAAGCTCCTGCAAACATAATTGTGACAATTATGGCGCTGACAACTGAGCATGAGGATACTGTATCTTTTATCCATTTCTTTCCTTCCTTCATTAACTCTTTGTGAGTTTCTCTAAATAATTCTCCAGCTGTCATGCCATCCTTGTTTTGAAATACCCTAAAGCTTGGAGGCGTTAAACTCTCCACCTCCTACATTTGTTTCAAAAGGTATTATTGCATTTCACCTTCTTATCAAAACCAGACTACTACTATATCCAGCTTGGGAGAAAAATAATGAAGTATTTCCTTTCACGTTCTTATCAAAACCAGATTAATATTGCACCTAGTTTGGGAGAAAATGATCAGCAAAGAAATTGGAACTTTGATTCAAAGCCTGGCCTCATGAGATTTACTTTGTGATGTCTTTGAATGATTCTATAACACCCAACGTGCCTCTAAAGAAAGCGAAACTCTTAGGGGAACATTCTCATATATGCTTTCAGACAAACTGTATTTAGTTGATTACTTTATGCACTTGATTATAATAGATTCAATGTTATAAAGAGAATATGGCTCAAAGATTAATAAACATCTTTCTCTAACCTTAAACCATTGCAATTCTCTCTGCATTTGCAGTAAGGTGCATAGATGCGATTAAGAATGTGATCAGGAGCCTTTATAGCCACCTTATGCATCAAGGTATGTCTAGGATCATTATCGGGTCTCATTGTTACCAGGCCATGCTTGAAGCCAAGGCCATCATTTTACGGAGGAAAACATTAGCTTGCTGATAATCAAGAGCTTTATTGAAACACAAAACCATCATTTGATACTTGAAGCACAAAATCAACATTCCCTCCTAGCTGCAAGACATAAAGCCTCATCTATAAACTTTTTGGCTTGCTTTCCTCGCATTCTTACAGACCAAGTGAAGAAGGTCATCTGCTTGTGCATGCAGCAGCTTTTGCATGCAGCAGCTTTAGCTCTTGTACTTTCTTAACTCCGACATTGATCACACATGGATCTTTTCTTTAGTTTAATTTAACTTATGAGAATTAAGAGTAAGCTTGAACAAGCAACCAATTCTTTGAAGAGATATGCGGAAGTTAGCATCCATACCAACAAAACTATCGGTGGAGGTGATGAGCCTTAGTAGTAAGCCAACCCTATAAATTAAGGCCAAATCTTTTATCCCTGTTAATTAATATTACTTTAAAAGGCAATGTAAAAGTTACACGTTTTAATGCCTACAAATTTATATATTGTTCCTATATATTCTCCTAATAATATTTTTGTAAGATATCTAGCTCAATAAATTTATATAGCTAGCTAAGCACACAGATACTGACAGTTATAAATCCACCGTTTCCAGAAAATAAGTTCACTTGGGTGAACAATAGTGGTGTTCAAGGTTGTCTTCATCATCAACAGGCACAAAAAGCAATTCTTCACATTGTTGAAGCAAATTCAAAGTAATATCTACACATATTTATATAGTCATGCCATGATGAATTGACAAGAGCATAAAAAACATGGAGACAAATGATAAGAAATAACATACACTACAAACTATATCTTATATTTAGAATGGAGGTAGTATAATACTAGATAACAATATCGAAACGTTGTGCATGGAAACAACAATGAAGAAGCCAAGAACCCTAATGGTTTGTGAGGCATCCTAATAGAGTGACAGAATAAAGATAACGCCCCATCCCTTGGTAACCATCTGCAAAAGCCAATGTAACAGGGAGATTACCATACTTTTTTGGAATGCAAACTATGTGGCTATTCTTGTTTATGAGGCATTTTGCAACTTCAGTGATTCCAGTAAACCGACTAGCAAATACAAGTGCTGTATCGCCAAACAAATCAGGAGTTAGAAGGAATTCTGGAGGCAGTAATTTGAGCAGCTCCTCCACTATGGTGACATGCCCAAACATTGCTGCCACATGAAGTGTTATTCAGCCTTTATCATCAATTTCTGCAGTCAAGGCATTAAGGTTTGGATCCACAATTGCTTTCTCATTAGTGCACTTGTTAACACAATTGGCGTGGCACAAGTCATCCTTCCATGTATCTCTTTCTTCTCTTGTTATCCACACCATGTAATCATGCAAGCATCAAGATGAGTGCATACAGATGTGATTATTAACTTATTTTAAATAATTTTGTACAATACAAAGTAAATATATCATATGAGTTTTGTCTCATTAAGCACAAAAGAACTTTTTTTAGTCGTTATATGGGTTGCTAAAATAAAAAAGAATACACATCATACCATGAGTTTACAGTCAAAGGGTCGAACACTCTCATCAAAGGAAGGGAGTTGGATTCTTGAGATTGTTGTAGCTCTTGGGGAGGCATATTGACAACCAGGTAAAGCATGTAATTTGGAGCTAATTCCCCTATGGTTAATGCTCCACCCCAGCCAATAATCTTGGCAAACTGATAGCCCAAATAAGTAGCATGGGACCGACAGGCAATTAGGTTGTGTGTGACTGGCTAGTTTCCCTGCCCTTAGCTTGTAGATAAGCCCAATCCCTTGCTTAAACTTTTTTTCACCAAAAAAAGAAGAAGAATTAAATTGTCGAAGCAAATTAAGTTTATCAACCAAAATGGCATGGCCAAGGTATTACAGGCTCATGCATGCATACATAACTACAGGCGCAGATATAAGTATGTATATGTATGTATGTATTTGAGAGATTAGTATAGGGTGTTTGTTTGTTGGTGCCCGTGCACCTAAGATAGGATTTTTGAGTGATATAACCTTCTCAAAAAAGTTATGCTCAATTCTTCTTAAATGCATCTTGAGGATGAGGAGATTTACATGTTTATAATGTATTGGTTAAAATAATGAAAAGCAACTAGCCAAAGCGAAAACTTCATTGTGATGCACTAAGCTACTAGTAAAGAAAGAAAGAAATCCTACGCATGAAATTTTAATCAAGAAGCAAATCTCCATTTGAAGAATCTCAAAAGTTTTATTTTGATTATGTAAATTACTTAAATTTAATTAAGTAAATATGCCTATTTTTGAGACTTTTTGACAAAATTCAATCACTAATGTGATTTCCTGAACAATTTTGATTTTTCCATTTACAACATTAAATTGAACTCAAAAATTTACTTACAGAAAATATTGAGTGCTTTTTCTGTGTGTGACCGAACCTATGTTAACACATTGCTACGATAATTTTTTTTAAAAATTTTTTTACAGCTCTTGGTCCAAATGACACAGAGAAAAAGAAGAGCTTTTGTACTCATTCACCTTATTCCTCATTCGGCCTTGGTGACTCAAGTGAAGGACATTGCGACCGCACAAGGATCCAAGTCGATTGGTGTTCCCTGGTCAAAAAAAAAAAAAAAGTCGATTGGTGTTGCGCTGTGTTTGAAGTCACCTGGCAATGTTGACATTTTGGGGATCTATGTAATATAATGACTACGAGAGAGATCTGTATGATCAATACGTGTTAAAGTTCTCATTAGTTAATTGCACAAAAAATGGAAGTATAGATATTGAATTAAAAGAAAAGCAAGAATAGTGAAACGCAGTTTGCAACACCTAATTTTTATATACTAATAAGGACATGCTAATGTCTATAAATCACTAAGCCAGGTTTCTATCCTAAGAAAAATGGGGTAAATTTTTTTTTTTATCTAAAACATGAACCATTTGAAAATAGAATTCCAATGCAAGATTGAACCTACAAATGACATTGGACTTTGTTATTAAAGAAATTCAAAACTTTTGAAAACTTGACCAATGACCTATAATCAAACATATTCTTATGCAGCTTAATAAGAGACATGAAGTCTTAATTAACTAACAGGTCACTATCCATAAGTAGAAATAGGGATCAAAAGTTAGTAATGAACATAAATATATAGCTATACCAAAGCCATCTCGGTCGATAACACTTGTACTCAGTTTACGCGGACCTCCTAATAGAGGGTACAAGAGAATATCTACACAAAGTAAGTATTGGTTACTATTGTGATGATATATATATGGTATAATTAACTTCGCTAATAAAATAAGCTACTATATAAGTACAAAATAACGAGCAGGCATTTCTACTCTTTATAATTGCCTACCTTCTTCTCTTGCAATCTTCTTTCCTTTAGAGTTACTTGCCTTCACTGTGTATCATGGAAGGCAGGGTGAGATTCTTCTGTAGTAGTAATTTTCAGCAAACACAAATACAGATTACAAAAAGCATGCAAAGCAAGCCAAAATGGAACATAACCTTGCAGGCTAATGCAGTTAAGCATTTATGCTCAATGACAGATAGACAAGCTGAAGAAATAATATGCAAATAATTGGCAGATAGTGCCCTATGTCAATCAACTACATGTGATCACCGCCAAATAATCCATGTAAAGAATTAAGGATTACATGTTCTTACACTTTAACTAAGTAATAGGCACAAATGGATATGCAGCAATCATACACAAGTGTAAGATAAGAAAGAACTGCTACCTAAGCCGTCCACTTCGAAATTAAACCTTACTTTCTTCCTTTATTTTAGCTTCCTCAGTGGGCTTTCACAAATATCAAAACCTATTATGTTAGTAAGGGTAGGTTAATACTTGATCCAATATAATTCACAACTAAATAACTTTCTTAAATGCCAATTTTCTTTAATTTCTATCCTTACTTAATAGTTAGTATAATTTTTCTTATTCGAACTATTCTCTTTAGAGAGTTATCTCCTTTATCTTAACCCATATAGTTACTTTTCTTAGTAACTGATCATCTTAGTCAAAAATATTATTTTTATATATTATATTAACTCGTAACTTATTGTAGTTTGGAAAAATACTCATTCATATTTCATAACTACTTGATTATTATTAGTCTCTTTAACTCCATACAACCTTTCAATTAAATTTGGATTAATTTTCCAAATTGACAATACTACAAAAAAGACATATAACGTCAAGGAAACACGACAGTTAAAAAAACACCGTGGAAAGAAAGTGGTAGTATTTTTGCAAATAAATAGTATGACCATTAACAACGGTTATTAATACAACCTTCTAATCCATTATGTAACTCCATATATACAAGCTTAGCACTCAAAATCGGACAAGACCCAAATTATATTTAATTTGAAGTTCATCTTTTTCCAACTCCATCACTATTAATCTATCTATCAATTCCAAATCCTCAAACGCACTTTTAATCTTCGACATTAATTCAAACTATCCTTCTTGTAACTTTCTAAATAGCTTTCAAATTTACTTCCATATTAAAACTTCCAGACTTTCAATTCCCTTAACACTCAACCTCCCACATGCATATATTCTCCCATAGCCTCATAATCCTCTTATACAGACTTTAATCTATGCCAGCATATCCTCTAATCATTTAAAATTTCTATTTATCGGTCAGTAACCTCAAGCAATCTCAACAATAAATTTTAAATCAACTCCTCTACCTTTCATAATGTGGAAATTATTCCTAACTTCAAAACATCACTTCAAGCCTGTCCTTTAAAATTTAATGTAATCAATCTTCACTCTAAAATTTTCAACTATAATTTATATAACAAAATCACTATTTAGTCTATGTGCAGACCTCAAACAATAAAGCATTTATAGTTTCAGGATTAACATTCCAATGATCCAAACATCCACCATCATCACACTCATAAAAACCATAGATATGTATATTCCTTTCACAAAATTTTCTTTCAGATTTTGACAGCATAATACCATTATTCAATAGCGTCAAATTTTATAATCTTACCATCAACAGCTTTACCTACAATGATATCTAATTCATATGAACTATATGCTAATACTATTATTAATAATCAGCAACTTCTAGGGATTAATCTTTAACAATTCAATCAGTTCTCTCTCTATTCACCTCGTCCAAACTTCAAGATTGGGGCAAACTCTTGCCTCATTGCTTAACATCAATCTTCATTAAATCTGTAAATTTTCTAGCTTCCCTCTTAGGTTTCAAACCAGCCATTATTGTATTCAAACATGGCTTAGATAGTTGGGGAAATATTTGACATGGGCAAGTATTAAGCAAGACATTTGAATAGTCTTACAACCACTAAAATCTAAGTTCCTCACGTCACATTATCTCTCTCTCTCTCTCTCTCACACACACGTTTTTATCCATATTTGTTCCTCAATTATTTTTAATGTTTAAGTTTTCTTTCGCTATCTTTCATGGAACCTAACGCCATAACCCAAGGAAACAGCAAACTTCAAGCTTCACAACTTCAGTTTAACCATCCTCTTCCAATTCCTGAGTCATAAAATATTCTTTTAACATCCGGGTAAAATCCAACAAATTAATTACAATCAGTTTCTAATTCTAACTTCAGTATTTTGTGTCACAATCAACTATCCAAATATGTGTGTGTGTTTCAATTTTATTCCCCATCCTCACACGCCCAAGCTTCGTTCATATATATATGTATATAAATACACACACACACCCCCATTCATGCTCTTCATTTTCTCATTAAACCCACATCATCTCTTTGAACCATTACCCCTGTTTCGGACGCTAAGAACCAGAGAAGAGCAATAAAATTATCTTCGCAGATCAGTCACGAGTTACACAAAATTGAAGGAGAAAGTGGCATGCAAACCCCTGTATAATCTATTTGGACTTCAATCTACCTCCTTCAATTCGGCAAACTTCACCCATTTAAATTCCATAGAGTTAGGCGCCATAAAGCAGAACAGGGGCTGGAAGATTAAGCTTTGGAATCATCAATAACATAACCCAACAGCATATGCAACACTACCATTCACTTGTTTGAGCTTCTAACTACATCCGCCCTCCAATATTTCATTCGATTGATAGCTTTCTTTGATAACCCAGATATTTAATCTATCATCATTTCCTTCAAGACGCATAAAACGAAAGAAATTAAGGTAGGAGAGTGTTAGTCGGTCTTACCTCAGTCAGAAAACACTATTGCATGTAAAATTCTACCCTCCGATCAGCACTTCGCCAAAACTAGTGGGCATCCGATGAGGTTCTGAAAAAGACTATAGAGAAATTTATTGGGCCTATATCAATTTACTTGTTATAATCAACAAAACGACAGCCAACTTAAATTTAAGATAATAAACTACCACGCTTAATATATACGGGCTCGGATTCTCTCAGCGGTTGGCTTCTCCACGTCTCTCAGAAGCCTTGAATCCTACCCGTCCAATCCATCCAAACACCCATAAGGAGACACGTCACAAGGCTTTTAAAATTGTATCTAAACCGTCCATCAGGTTATATGCTGACCATCCATTCAATTTCATGTCCTGCCAAATCCCTATCACCTTGGCGAATGCACTCTGCCATCCGAGTTTCAACCCATCTGTGATGCAAATAAGGAGCTTCGTCGTCACCCATGGTCTGGCATCTACATTACAAATTACACCTCTTCCTTATCTTTACCCTTCTACTCTATCATTCTCTTCCTTATTATTTGACCGCTAGATGGTTACTTCGCTCAATTGATTTTTTTCCCATTCTTAGTGCTCCTTCGTCGACTACTAACTTTCATCCGTTCTCAAAATTGGTTCTCTGACTTGAATTTTCTCTTTGCTTAATTGTAATCTATATCAATAAGCCTTTACGGATTCAGTTCAATCAACACAGAGGCATTCTTATTCTTCGCCACTGTTCCCCTGTTTTCTTCATTGTTTATTCTTTCTTGTTTCTTTAGCTACCGATGCTTTCTTGCTGCACCAGTCAAATTTTAATGTGTCAACAATTTATGCTGGAATTGTAACGCATTATATACATACATATGCTAGCTTGACAATAAAATGTTGCATTCCCTCTCGCTTACATAGTCGAGAAGCAGATCTCTTGTTATGAGCTATTAAACAAACAAGAAAGGGAACTTCTTTACTGCTATTAACAACTTAGGAATACTAAAACTATAATGAAGCTTTTATTTTCTTTTTTTCAATCTCCCATTCTCCCTTGGAAAAGCATCGACTGATGTTTATATCCCTTGTTGGCTTTGTCGTCTTGATATTTCTTATGGTCTTGAGTTTCTATCATGGTAGCAAGAGATGGCTCAATCACTTGTAAAGATCAGTTTGGGTCATCATAATGCATTTTCATATGATATGAAGATGAACCAGATTGCCTTGCGTGAAGCTTTCTCACCAAGTTCAGCTAGCAGAACATCGAAGTTTTATTGTTTTAAAGGCATAAAATATAGGCAGCCAGGATCCGACGGTTCCTATTCGAGTTTTGGCTTCCAATACTTTTTGACGTGTCTACCTGTGACTGCTCCGATGGATTGGATGGCTAGGATGTTAAGATTCTGACGGATGAGGAGAAAATAGCTTCTGAGAAGATCTGCTCCCTGTTGATAACAATGTTAATAGCCACCTTTTTCTTTTAGGTCAACCAAAAGAAAGTTTTTTTTTTTTTTGGGAAATCATGTTTATGGCCAATCTCAGGAAATGGGTACTTATTATCAACTTGTTTGTAACGAACCCAGGCCCAAAGTTGCAAGAGAAGCTGGCCCAAAATGAACCAGTCCGGAGAAGCTTGAGGATTAAGAAGAAAAGCTGGAAGCTTCGCGAATTGGAGAATGACGCATGACTATAATAGGACGAGGGAGTGTAAGGATTGGTGTGGAATATTTTATTGAAGACTCTCTCTCTCTCCCTGGAGGAATCTTTCCTTATTTCCTTTCTGCAAACTCTGACATTTCTTTTCGTATTTCCTGAAAGCTTGTACTATTTCCTCATTGATTTTGTACTATCGGATCATATGGCCGTTGAGGAATATCTATAAAATCAATACAGCTTTCTCATATATATTTGTCATTATCCATCGTTTCTTTAGTCATTGCATTGTCAGAGTTATGACACCGAATGTTAATGTATAGTTCTGCCTATTTCCAATTAATTATGCTACTCTATTACCTGGACGTCTTAAATCCTAATTATCTTCAGTAAATCACTGAAAAACTTGGTACAAGCATGTTGCGTTAAGAAAAATTAGAAGGAACTAAAGCTGTGGTGTGATAGATTATTATAGTGAATCATGCAAATAGCATGATTAATTTAATTGACTAATTGATGGTTAAATAAATTTGGGTAGATTTTTTATTTTTTATTTTAATGAATCTAACTTTTAGTTCACAATATAATAAATGTATCTATATTAAATGTTAACATAATAAAATGAGAATTTTCGGCAACCTACAAGTCATGTTCTACTTAAGATGTAATGTAAAACCATTCCATATTTTTTTATTTTCTTTATTTTGAGAAACATTTGATGTTATGCATGCTCTCTAGATATTATCATAATTTGTGTAGAAATAATTTTAAGAATTAGTAATTATTAATCAAGTATTTATGGCCAACAATTATTAGTATTTATTAATTAGTTATTACAAATAATAATAAGTAGCTAATAATAAATTAAGTACTATAAAGAATATCACTAAATTCGTTTATTAGTTTCACATATTTTGATTGTATTGTTCTGGAATAAGCCCAATAGAGAATGACCTTTTTTTAAGGTAATGATGATTCATTTCAATTGCGATGTGTGGAAAATGAATTAAAAATATATATATCTACTCAAAATTTTTTGACTTATATATGTATATATTTTTTTGAACATTATCACAAATGTGTGGTATTTATTTCAGTGCTATCATGCATGGTTTGTGATGTACTGTTATATATGGTATTCATTTAAGCAAAATCTAATTATCTTTTAAGTAAGATTTTTTTTATTGCATATGTAGTTACGATAATATAATCTAATGATTTTCCCCCTTATTCATCAGTCCTTTGCCTTCAAATCACGATTTTATTGGTTATGATACAATCTAATGACATCCATCACGCGGGTATCAAATCACTTTAACAATATTATCGTTATGCATGGTAGTGAAAATGAGTGTTTGAAGTTTGCAACCAATATTGTTAACAAGGAGATATTTAGAAGTTTGCATGTATTATGTTAGGAAAAGCATGTAAAGAGACAATGTTATCATGTTGAAAGAAATTCAAGAGATTTGTTTTTATTTTAAGATAATATTTTTAACTCGAACGGCATAAGTTCTTTTTTTAATTAAAATAAAAATATAATAGCTTCATATATTCTTACATAAATTAATGCACCCCTTTACTCGATTCCCCATCCGACCTGGTCCTTGGGCATTTAGGAGTTTGTTTTTCCAAAACAATAAATACATTCAAAATCTTCTTACCACTATAACTGTCTTGAGTAAAAAAAAAAAAAAAACTTGTGTATAACGAGGAAAAAAAATCTTCTCATCAAGTTTAACCTTTAACACTCACCGAACGTTTTTTGCTTAAAAAAACACGGAACTTAGTGGCCACCCCACCAAAAACAACTCGGGTAAAGCTCACCGCGGAGCTTCATGCAAGCAAAAACCATGCGGACCACAT
The DNA here is from genome assembly GCF_004799145.2 of Neltuma alba. NCBI lineage: Eukaryota > Viridiplantae > Streptophyta > Magnoliopsida > Fabales > Fabaceae > Neltuma > Neltuma alba. The sequence goes on along the minus strand of NW_021632810.1, from coordinate 163,511 downwards.
CCATTTGGTAACTAAAACACAAAGGAATGTGATGTCAGAAAACAAGTCATGCTAATAGATTTCTCCTTAATTATACTTACCCCATACCATGCAGCCTCCCTTACCATCAGGTCATGGTTACTTTTTATCCATAAATAGCAAGGACCATTTTTTCTTCTTATTATTCATCATACATTATGTGTGCTATGATATTTTTATAACTATGAAATACTAAAAGTATCGGGTACAATTAATTTTTTAGTTTCAATAATTTTATAAGTTTGCTTCTTATTGGTATTTGATTTATTTGTCTTGCTTGTTTCAGCTTTTCGATTTTTAAATAAAAACTGGAAGCTAAGAACGTTAAAGAAAGCACAGGGGAAACTAAAAACTACAAAAAAAAAAAAAAAGAATCCTAAGGGGAAAGCATGACCAACACCCCTCATCAACCTCTACCTAAAGGATAAATAGGTGGAGAATAATCAAGGATATAAAATATGTTATTACTACTATGAGTAGGTTTCACTAAATGATCAGCACAAGAATTGTTTCAGCTTTTTTTTAGGATCACTTTTCCTTCGTGTTAAATCTACTTTCTTAATATTTTTTAATTAGTTTGAGTACATCGATCATGATGTTGAATCAGCATTTTACCAGTTTATATTATTTAAAAAGAAATATTAAAAATATGAGAAGCTATACTTAGTAAAGAGTTGAAGTTGATTGAATAAATCTTCTATATGAGTTAGAAGCATGATAGGATGGAAAAAATTTGTGCAGAATGGCAAAAAATATTGTAAAAAATTAACTACTATTTGAAGATGTAGCAATTTGCAAATAATATGATATCCAAATGTTAAGTGGGAGTATAGTGGTAAAAGATAAGGTACATACTATGATTGTTACCGTGTATTGAAGGCTAAAATGTCATAACTCCCATCTAATTAATACTAAGAAGTTATTTTAAATTAATTAGTTTGCACAAGCTACAAATGTAATGAAACAAACATAATCATTTAAATAATGTAGTAGTAAATAATATATTATAGTGAATTCATGAAATGTTTTGGATTATAAGAATATAGTTATTTGCAGTGGAATGAGAGTTTCTTTAAAATAAAAAAATTCTAAAATATGAGCCCCGCGTATCGCGTGGGAAGTACATGCTAGTTTCCATAAAAACACAAACAAGTCTGCGTAATGTTATATCTTAAAAGTAATCACTGGCCTTGTCAATTAAAGTGGTATCAATTTGAAAAGATTAGTCATATATGCGGCATTTCTTGTAACAGTTTTTTTTTTTCCATTTAATCAGCGAAATTTCTAAAAGAATTATCTCTACTCAAAACTCATCTAATAGTTTAGATATATAACTGTTAACCTCTTGAATTTCATGCTATTTCAGCTTTTTTTTTTCCCTTTAAGTTTTATGCACTCTTAAATATATTTATGCATATTTTGGCTTTTATCCTTGTTAATTAGCTTTGAGCTTATAAAGTTTGTTACTTTTGCAAGGTATATTTTGGTCCAAGATTAATTATGTCAAGCCACTAGGGAAGCCTTCTGAAACATTTAAAGATCAAAGTTGCTTTAGAATCACATTAAGGTGATTAAAAAAAAACAAATAGAGGCTCAATCATTGGCAAAACTCCTTATTAAAGCTAAAAGAACAAAATTTTCTAAAGGTTAAATGAGCTGCGGCGCATTCTGACCCGGCTGCGGCCTAACTCAAACAAAAGCAAACCTGGCTGCGGTACAGTTGTTGACTGCAAAATGCATAGCAGTGCTAAATCAAAAAATTCTAAGTTTTAAGGCCTCAAACTCGACCTTGGCTGCCGTTCTTCACTTTTGGGTGGTTCTTAGAAGTATCTTTCTTGTGCTGGGGCTTGCTTTTTAGAGAAGACTGAGCGAGGAGTTGATGCTTTCAAGAGATTTGGACTCTTTTCTTGGTTTTTCCTAAACCTGCTAATATGGACCTGCCAATTTAATAATAAATTTTTAAGATTTGACTAATTGATTTTCATAAAATAAAATATACTCTAATTAAGTTTAATTAGGTGCAATTCATCACTAAAATATCTAAGCTAATATGATAAAAATATATAAATTTATGACTTATAACTACAAAAGATTGTAAAATCTAATATAATATTGATTTGTCTCTCAATAATGCACCATACTTGAGTATTACGATCTTCCCCTCGGAGAATGACCACGCACAATCCCCACCGCCTAGTTTGAAAAAGAATTCTGTAGGGGGGGAAAAAAAAACAAGAGGAAGCTCCGACCGTTCTAAACGCATCAATTTAAAGTCACAATCAGCAATTCTCTGATAAAAACTCATCACTTACGTCAAGTTTATTCGTTCACTATTTCAAGAATTATAAGAAAGCTTGGATTATTAGAGTTTCATTAAATGCACGGTGGCAAACAATGACCATGAGTAATTACCCAATGCAATTGACAAGAGACAGTGAAACATCTCAATTAAAAGAAGTAAATTTCACAGTCACGGCCTCCTTTCCCATATTAAAGTTCATGCCAATGTAATTGAAAAGAAACATAAAATCGTAATTATTCAAATAATATAAGAACAAAGTGGTACATCAATTACAGATCCGTCTCATGGCCACGGCTTCCCTTTCCTGTCAAAGATACTCCCATACGTGGAAACAAAAGTGTGAAGAAGAGGAGGGAATTGTGACAGCACAAAGAGGAAGACCGGAACACTTGTAAGTATGATAATGGGAAGGAGACCCCATGAGTAGTTTGTATGCTTTAACATTAGACGAATGGTAGAAAGAAATGCTATCATCATGCCTACTATGGAGATGAAAAGAAAAGAAAGACCCAAAATCAATTTTGTTGGTAAGGATCTGAGGAACTTTTCGTCTGAGTATTGAGAGGTAATGATGGCTAGAAACATTAAAACTGAAGATGAAGAAGAGAGAAGAGATAATATGGTTGAGAATATGAAAACCGTGAAAAATGGTTGTTTGATAAATAGGGGGTCTCTAGTAGTTTGATCACTTCCACCTGGAACTGTAAAAGCTACTGCGAACATAATGGTCACAATTAGGGCACCAACAACTGAGCATGAAGATGATGAGGCCTTTATCCATTTCTTTCCTTGCTTGATTAACTCTTTGTGACTTTCTCTAAATAGTTCTTCAACTGTCATACCATCCTTGTTTCGAAGTCCCCTAAAGCTTGGAGGTGTTAAACTCTCAACCTCCCGCATTTGTTTCAAAAAGTAATTATTATCAAAATTATTAGACTACTACTATATCCAGTCGTGAGAAAACGGTCTGGAAAGAAAGTGGAACTTTAGTTCAAAGCCAGGCCTCATGAGATTTACTTTCTTTGTGATGCCTTTCAATGATTCTAGAACACTCATTGTGCCTCCAAAGAAAGTGAAAATCATAGGGGAACATTCTCACATACTTGCTTACAAACAATATTTAATTATTTATGCAACACTTAGAATAGATTCAATCTTTTAAGAGATTACGACTCAAGAAATAGTATGTCTTTCTCTAACCTTAAACCATTGTAATTCTCTTTGCATTTGCAGTGTAGATGCATAGATGCGATTAAGAACGTGATCAGGAGCCTTCATAGCTGCCCTATGCATCAAGTCATTTCCACCATCACCTATAAATGTTACCAGGACATGCTTGAAGCGAAGCCCATGGACAAGGCTGAAAACCTTAGCTTGTTGATAATCAAGAGCTTCATTGAAACACGAACCAAATGTTGGATTGGTGCAGATCTCTGGGATTACTTTTGATACTTGAAACACAAACTCGACATTCCCTTCTTTAGCAGCTAGACGTAAAAGGCTCCTCTATAAATCCCTTTAGGTATGCTTTCCTTGCATTCTTACAAACCAGGCGAAGAAGCCCATCTGCTTGTGCATGCAACATTTTTAGCTTGTATCTTCTTAACTCCTAATTCACACGTATCACACATGGATCTTTTAGTTAGTTTAATGTGATGTATGAGAATTAAGAGTAAGCGTGAACAAGTACATAATTCTTTGAAGAAATATATGAAAGTTAGCATATCCGTACCTACAAAATCATCGGCGGAAGTGATGAGCCTTAGTAGCAATCCATGCCCTGTTAATTAACACCAAATCCTGTATCCCTCTTCTGAACTAACGCTAAAATAAAAATCTTTTTATTGAAGAGATACAACATACTATTAATCAAAGAGAAGAGTTCCAATTATTGCTGAGTTCAATTCCCTATCATGGTTTTGATCAATCATAAATGCGAAATTGCCATAATGCAATGTTTCGACCTATTAGACTGGTGGTCAAACTTATTCATCATAATTAAATAAAATTTTAATGAAAATAATTGTACGCACGCATTTGTGTGCGTATATGTGTGTGTAAGGAACAAATCAATAGCGAATTTAAGTGCCAACATAATAACAACGCTATAAAGTTGTCATTGAAATAACACCATTTATTTACAAATGGTCTAAAAATATATTGATTTCTTTGAGAAGGTCAATATATATATATATATACACATCAATATTTTTAGCCTTTTTTACGACGTCCGAAACCCGTTTGATTTTTCTAAAAGCCCTTTTAGTTTCTGGTCTAATCTGTTCCGGGTTCCGAATCGTAACATACCTGGCTCATCAGTAAGTTTTGGTTCATCTCCTTGACTTCTATCTTCTTGGATGTTCACACGAACATGATTGATAGCTATGGTTGGAGGCACATTTATATCTTACATGGGCAAAGAAGGAACAAAAGATCATGTTGTTAAAAAGTGACAAACTCAATTATTTTTATATATTTTGGTATCTTTTATATGAGTTTTGTCAGCTTAATTGGTCCCTTTTTGCCTTAATTGATTTATTTTGTTTTATTTTGAATTATTATTTTATAGGGGCAAAATTGTCATTTTTTGGTTTAATTGTGACTAATTGATTTTTGAGGACAATTAATGCTACCTTATCCTTAAATTTTGTTTGCAGGTTTTTGGAAGATTTAAAAATAAAAATGAAAATTAAAGGAAAAAAAAAAGAAAGAAGAAAAAGAAAAGAAAAAAAAATATATAAAAAAAAAAAAGGGGAACAAAACGTTGCGTTTTGCCCCCCAACCTAATATACTATAATTCAATCATCTTCTTCAGCCGAACGGGAGACGCCGCAGGGGGAAAAAAAATACGAAACAGAGCAAGCAAAGGAAGCGGCGCGGAAAACACACACATACACGGAAGGCAAGCCGAAAACAGGAGCTGGACGGCGAACACGGACCTGGAGCAGAAGAGAGAGACAGCACCCATCATCTTCTTCTTCTCCCGAACGCAAGCGGCACCAGCGGAAAAACAGAGCACGCCGAACACGAAGGGAAGCGGAGAAAGACGCAAACGCGAGGAGGCGACGCTGAGCGAGCTTGGGCGGCGAGCGACACACTCTTCATCATCATCGTCTTCATATCTTCTTCTTCTCCTGGGCACGAACAGCGACAGCAGAGGGGAGGAAGGGATTCGGCGTGAACAGTGTTCCTCCATGGCTGACTGCAAAATTCTGAATATGACATTTTTTATGGCAAACCGTGGCTAATTCCTGATTCTCTAATTCAACAATAATGGCAGGAGCTTGGATCATCAAAGGGGAGTTTTAGTTGCTTTAATTTCCTACTCAATAATTGTTTAACAATTCCTAAGTCTTAGGATAGTTTTTCTAATTGTTGGGATAATTGTATTGCTTAATCTGATTATATTTGGGGATTATTGTGACTGGATTATTGTTTAGCATTTGACATTGGGCTGTTTATAGCTTTGATTTCAATTATGATGTTGTGGTTATGACATTTGTATTGATTTTGGAGTTAATATATTGTGATTTTCTAAGGTGGCTTAGAATTTTGGATCATATAGTCTCTTGCTAGCTTTAATTCTGTTATTTTGGATTTAAGAGTTCTAATTAAGCATTGGTTTTAGCATCCTTAATCCCATTTTACTATTCTGGTTGCAGTTAGTAAGTTGGGATTTTAGGAAAATATTTTGTGGCAATTCGAGGTGGCTCGGTTGTTGGATCAAAAGCTCAATTATAATTCTTAATTCATTGTTTTTAACTCCCACATCTTTTAGAGTGATGATTGCCTGCGTTGTTGAATTGGAGGATTGATTTTTATCAGTGTTATTTGTGTGTCTCATTTTCATTTCTTTAATTTCCTTTTATTTCAATCATTTTTTATATAAAAATAACCAAAAAAATATATTTTAATTTCAGTTTAATTCAAGGCATTTAATTAGCAATTCCTCAAAATCAAAATCATTTTCATAGTTTAGGTTATTTGCATTTATTTACTAGGGTTTAATTTCGTTTTCGGCTCCTCAAAGTGAAACGACCCGAGTTGTGCACTATATTGCATTAATTCGGTTAATTTTTGGAGTAACCCCAAAGCGACAATCAAAAGGAAATTCAAACTTCAAAAAGATACATAAACAATAATGATGATAATAAGTAAGATAAAACAACATATTAAAAAATACGCTCTTTATGCTAATTCAAAGTACTTTGGATCATGTTTTCCTAATTCACTTAATTTTATCTTTATATAAGGTGATCTTTAGTCTATTCAATTGTAAGAATCTCTTGATTATAATTTTTTTAAATTATATTCCATCTATAGGTCAGAGAGAGAGACACGCATTTACGTTTTATATTAATATATATGTAGTTTATATCAACTATCGTAATGCTGCATACTACAATCTAAATAATGGAGAGAAAATAACATAAAACAAAATCTAAATATGATAATGGAAAAGAAAGGAATGCGTTTGAAATATATAGCCAAGTATACTGATACTGACAATTGTAGATCCATCGTTTCCAGAAGATAAGTTCATCTGGGCTAAGAATAATAGTGTTCAAGGTTGCGATGTCATGAATTGGCGTCCAAGCTCCACCATTGAAGGGTATTAAAAGCAATTCTTCGCATTGTTGAAGCAAATGCAGTGCGATATCTGCAAGTATGTGCGTGTGTATATATAGTCATGCCAAGAATTGTCAACAACATATAAAATAAAAGAAGTAATCATCCGGTTCTTAATATATGACCTATTTAATTAATTTGATTATATTTGAGAAGTTAGTTAAATTAGTTAATTATAATAAATATGATATAATTTTCCTAAAATACCCATAGTCTTTGACTTCAATTATTATGGTAAGAATTGTTGAGGAAATATTAAAAGGGGATAGTTTGGGAGGAAAATGATAAATAAAAAAAGTAAGTTTTACATTTAGTTATTAAAACCAACTCTTCAATTAGGCCTTGCATTAAAAGCTAGAGTACTATTTAATGTACCGAAACATTGTGCATGAAAACAAACACGAAGAAGCCTAGAACCCCAACGGCCTTTGACAACAATGATATTGGAAAATTATTATAATGGGTACAAGAAAGGAATGTAATTGATAAAACGTTCCATAATAGGTGAACAAGAAGTTCTAATGCCCAAAAATGACAACAAAATCCATGTTGTATATTTGTTGTTGTGACTTTTTTATTAATAATATTTTTTATTGGGACCTCACAATGATTTCCCCCAAAAATATTTAATTTGCACTCTAAAAATCAGCACGATCCTTGCCAACCTCCTTGTGTTCAAAAGAATCGCGCACTTTGCAAGTTAAACTCGGTATCAGTTTGATTCTTTATCTTACTTTGGATCACAGAAGGGCAATCTTAATAACATGGAAGTGAAGATAAACTAAATCCGCAACCCGCACAAGCAAGGTTTCAAATTAAATTATCTAGAAAATCATCGTCCAAAAGAAAGGTTTCGAATTAAATTTTCTGCAGCATAACATTGTTACGCCATCACATCGAAATTTATAAACCTGTTGTATTTTTTTAAAATAAAAATATATCATGAAATAGGGGATTCTAATTAAAGGTCTAGTGTTTGAGCTTAAAAAGGGAAAAAAAGAAAAAGGAAAAAGAATTCATGAAATGCACTCACTGCTCGTTCTTTAAATTTGCTTTGGCCCCCACAAAAGCTATACCAAGATTTCTTTTTGCCAACTTGCCAAGAATTTACTCCATCTCACCAGCAATGCATGTTTTGCATCCAACATATGCTTTCTTTTCCATTATTGAATAATCAATTCCTTTCTTTTTCAGTAATTTATATTTTAATGTCCATGGGTTTTGTTATATATCTTGTGCTGCTACTGCTTCAAAATTTTGTTAAAAGGCTTTATAATCTGTCTGATTTTAAATTTAGGAGTTGAATAATTATCGGAGTTTTGCTCTTCATTCTCTGTCTTTTCAAATACGTACGATTTTTTTCCAGAACAATCATTCAAACTAACTTTTTTCTCAAAACTTATTTTATAAAACTATTCTAAAATCATAAAGCTAAAAACAAAATCAAATAAGGCCATAAAATTTCATAAGCAACGTATCCATATGATTTATGATTTACGTTGTATAATCAAAAGCCAAAAAAAATGGATGGTTAGAAATTTGAATTGCTCGTATTTAATATAAAATGGTTTCATCAACTCACACGCGCCGACGCGAATCCAAAGAACTCCGAGTCCTCCTGTGAAATTCTAGGAACTTTATGCTTTGTCCCCTCTAAGAGCAAAAACTTATGCTTTGCCACTAGAATTCTTTGCAAAGATGCTTATTGCCAAAAAATTTTAATTAAAAAAAAACGTAGAACAGTGCAAATTAAGCTTTCATGCGTGTAACTATAGGATACTTTGTAAAAAAAAATATAAGAAAAATGGAAAATAGGCAATCAACTTTTGATTCATGTCTTCTGCACTCGATAAAGTAGAAACAGAAATAACGAAACCAGACGTATTTTTCTTTTGCAGTCCTTCATAACTTATTCGGTTAGTCCTAAGGAGATATCAGTAACGTAGTAGCAAAGGATTATTGTAATATAATGACCAATAGATCTAATTTTTATTTTTAAAATACAAAATGGCCACTCCACAACTACAAATAACAATGACAAATTAAGAAGATGATTGACAATGAGAAGAAGATTCATTGATTAATTGTTAATTGCAGAGAAGGGTTTAGGGCAGAGACAGAGGCAAGAGAACAAATTAAAGACTGCCAAGGCATAAGAATTAATTGTTCATTTGAATCATTTTATAATTTTTTTTTAAAATTGCAATTTATTTACTCTATTGTCATTGCATTGTGTATCAGGCTAAAATAAAAGAGAATTTGCCCAAAATTTATTTTTTAGATACTAATTAACCTTTGTGCGGCAATGGTTAGCTATAAAAGGAAGATCAGAGATGGGCCTCCAAATTCAGAACCCTTTCAATGTTCTTTCCATGAAGAATGATTACATAATAACACTAGGATGATCATTTTTAGCCGCTGGGGGTCCCTTGATCAGTGTCACTACTGCAAGGAGGATTTTTATGTCAAGCGAGGAGAGTTTTTCACGTCAGTTTGTAGAGGATAGTATATTAAAGCATTGTAGTTTGTAAAAAATTTAACGTCAGTTTTGTCGTTCTATTGGAAATAATACTATTCAAGGAATTATCAGGTATAAATGTGTGCTCTACAGAGATTCAGATCCTGGTTTGCAATGTCATGAGAGATTAGCTTTTTCCATTAGACTCAACTTTTGTTAGTAAATTTATTTTTTTATCATTTTTGTTACTAAGCATAGATATCCTTCTATTAAAGGTAATTCTACTCAAGATACTGTCGGACATTAAATATGAATATCTCTTTGAGTGAAAATTTGAATCTTAGTTCATTATGTTATCATAGACTAGGTAAATTGATATAGGCTCAATAGATTTCTCTATAGTTTGGTTCAAAACCTCAACGATGATGGTTTATTTTAATTTCTGAAAAGCTGGCTCAAAAGCCTGTTCAAAGTTGCTTAAATAGTCTGAAACAATTATAGTGGGTTTTAAGTGTAGCCCACTGAGAGTTTGAGACCCAAAAGTAACAAAAAAACTCAGAGAGGATTCTAAACGCCCAAAGCATAATTGTCAGAATTAAGAAAACAATTAAGCCATAAAAATGCTGTTTATAAACCAATTGAGGCTAACAAATTACAGTATGACGAATCAAGATTTAAATTTTTATTAGAAAAAGTGTTTATATTTAGTACTCATCTGTCCAACAGATTTCGAATAGAATTATCTCTAATAGGAAAATACTTGTAGTTAGAAAAAGAAATGACTATCTATAGAGATCTTTAACTGTAGAAAAGAGAAAATGTTTGATCTCAAAGCAGCTAGACTTATTTTCACTGTCATCCATATGCATATTACTTTTGTTATTTTCAGATATTGAAAAGCGCGAAGAATAATATTTTGATCCGAAGATTATTTTTATCTATTACTCATATGATATAAACACAAATTATTATACAAACAATATATAATTATCAATATATCAATCAATTAATCTATTTGTTCATTTGAAAGCACTCAATATATCATTTGAATTAGTGATTGTTAATTTATTGAACTTTTTTACTCTATCTGAATCCTTAACAAAATATTTGTGCTTATATATAAGTTTTGGTGTATCTTAAAAACAGTATTGCGAATAAATTTTAAATATACAAATAATCATCCTTTCTGAGAAACAGTAGTTAATCCTGCTTCAAACCCCTGTTCTTTTTTTCCCCCTCAAAGTTTCATAACAGAAACCCCGTTGTAGATTTATTCATATTTATTCATTTGTACTACCTCTGTTCTTTAATATAAGAGTTAGTTGACTAATCTCAAGATATTAAAAAAGTTAGTTAAATTATTTATTTATAATAAATAAATATTATCTTTTCTAAAATACCCTTACTAATAATATGTATTAGAATTACCCTTTCATGAAAACTTTTAATATGTGCAACCATCATAAGGGTTATTTTGAAAAAATATGGATAAATATAAAAGATAATATAGATTAAATTCTTATATTTAGAATCAAATTAAATATTAAACTAACTTTTATATTAAAAACTACAGGTAATGTATTAAAGGGATAAGGTCCAATTTTACCCCTGAGCTCTGGTATGAGTATCCAAAAACTTTTTTTAATAGTAATGTTGCCCAGAAGTGATAAAATCATAGCAATATCACCCCATCCATTGCAAAGTTAATTTTAACTGTTAGTTGACCCAATTTGTTGAGTTGGCTCTGACACATAATGCCACGTATCACTCACCTGTCATGCCACGTTAGCATCATCTTCCTTCCTTTCACTACATCACCCCTGCGCTTATTCAAATCCCAGCTCTGTCCCACCTCCTTCGTCTCAAACCTTCGCCCATATTTTTTAAGCAATCGGCGTCCTGATTACCGCAACCATGATATTATGGGGAAAAAAAAGAAAAAACCAAGAACAATTGGTTTGAGTTTTAAATTCCAGAAATTCTAAAGACGTTATTTACCTATCTATACTCGCACACTTATCTCCAATCTGTGTCACAATATTACGTCCACAAACGCTCAGATATCTTCTAATTTTCCCGGTTTAAATTTGCAAGACGCCTTAGTTTCTTAATAATAATAAGCTGGCAACTGAGAAAAGGAAAGAGAAGTTAAGATATAGCATGAGATTGCAGGAGCAACAACCTGCCTTTAGTCCATTTAAAAAGCTTGTAAAATTTGTAGCAAAAATTCTCTATTCCACCTGGCTCCTTATGTCTCAGATATTAAAGAAAAGCGCACTCTTAATTATTATTCTGTGATAAAACTCGTGGGAAAGGAAATACGAGAATTCATTTTTCAAATGCTACTCGTTCCTTAAACAAATAACAACACTACTGATTTCCTTTAATGAAAAGAAATCTTAGGTGAGAGTCTTCACATCCCTTGTTTATTAGCTCAAAATGGGTCTTGTTAACATGAGCCACTCCTGTCGCTCCAAGAGCTCCAGCTAATAAAAGGGAAACGAAAACAATAGTGATGAACGGTTTTGAAGAGATTATAGCATATACAGTTGTAATTGCCGAGCGCCCCCGTACTTTGTACTAAAAAACAGAGCAATCACGAAACAACAAAAAATGGGTTGTTCTAGCTCCTTTACGAAGTTAATGGCGCCTCCAATTATAGAGGCTTGGTCACCCTGTTTTCAGGACATAACAAACAACCAAAAAATAATGAATTTGGATGCGGATCAAAGAAGAAGGAAATGAAGCAAGGGTGAAAATTGTACTGACCCTTTGAACATAAGAAGGAGGCATCAAGGATCGGAGCATGGCCAAGTACTCAATTCATTTGCCTGAAGCGATTACGCTCCACAGCAATGTGGGTTATCCCATGACTCCTTCACATCTTGCAACACCGAAGAACAATCCCAATTCACATTGCCTGTGATCCCAGTGAAGCCTCTCTCTTGCTCCGCCTCTCAACCATAACCAAGTCCTAACATGTAACTGTAGTTGAATGGATCTTGCGGAAAGATCACAGCCTCTATAGCCATTGTTAGCTTTGACGAAGCAGATGCGAATTTTTTGGGTTATAAGGAGCGAAAAAGAAAGGAAGATTAACTATTATGAGATCAAATGGGTGAAGGTTGGAGAAGGAGGAGGTGGGGCGGAGCTGGGATTTCAACGAGTGCAGGAGTGATAGGAAGATGATGCTGACATGGCACGACAGTTGAGTAATACGTGGCATTAAATCCTATTTGTCAGAGCTAACTCAACAAAATTGGGTCAACAGACAGTAAAAATTAACTTTGCTAACGGATGGGGCTACATTGCTACGTTTTTAACACTTCTGGGGCAACATTGCTCGTAAAAAAAGTTTCGGATACTCACAGCTCTCAAGTGACAACTTCCGGGACAAAATCGGACCTTATTCCTATATTGAATCAGCTGGCCGATTCTTTTAACCCAATAAGGGAATCACCAATGCGTGCGCAATCAAGAGAGGATCACAATTATGAACCTTGGCAAAAGATTAATGTAAAATGAGGAGCTTCAAATTGTGTGTATATGTATATAGTTGAGTTGTAAATTTTGAACTTCTAGTTGTAAAAACATATCTTAGAAGGTGCTTAATTGTCGTTCATAGCATTAGGGTATGATCTATTCTGACTCTTCCAGTTTACCGTCTGACATTTGCCACGTTAATTTTGGAATTAAGTTAAAACGGAAAATGATATTTCTTTCACCACTTTAGAATTTAATACGACTAGTGCACTTTATCCATCACTTTATTTTTTCAAATCATTTCAAGCTTTGCATCATAATAATAATACTCCATCAAGCAGAAAACGATACTTATGAACGGGGTTGCTAACATACATATAGGGATATATATAAAACCCAGACCCAACTCCATTCAACGGCAAAATCGTCATCTTCCTTCATTTAATTTAGAACGCCAAACACACATATAAATATGTGCCTTTATATTCGACGGTTTTCCTCCCAAGCCAACAGAATCAAATACTCCATAATTAGGAAATTACAATCTCTGTTTTCAGTTGACATAACCAGAGGAAAACGAACGAAATCAATACCCAAACTAAGCAACACTTCCGTGAACCTTTACCCTCTGCCTTGACGGTAGAAAACAGAGACACCAAACAGCCACTCCATTTTCTTTCTTTTCCTCCTCCTTGTACCACAGCCGACGCCTTACACCAAGGAAAATATGGGCTCTGTTTCTGACAACCCAAAACAGAGTAGCAAACATACATGCAACGCCATCGATGTATGCATATATGTTATATCAGTTCGGCCAACAAAACCAGAGGAAAGGAATAAATCTGCAGCCACAGAATCAACATGCAAGGAAACATACACATATTTCGGAGTTCCCACTCACGAAGCTCCATCATTTCGAAACTCAAAAACAACAACGCGCGCACACACAAAGTTCGGGAAGCAAGGCAGAGGCAAGGAAAGGGACATGCAAGCTCAAAAACCAGCATCATATACCTCGTTCTTGCCATAGGACACGAACCAACCGGTCCTCCTCTTCTTTCCTCCATTTTCTATCACTACCCCATCTCTCTCTCTCTCTCTCTCTCTCTCCCCTCCATTACAGCCAAACCACGCAGATAACAGAGAAGAAAATGGTGGGAGATTGATCAGGAGGCTTAACTTGATATTTTGATCGGTTTGCATGTATGGTTTGGGTCTCCGATCACCTCGCCGGCCACTCCCTCTCTCCTCCGTCTTGCCCTCACTTTCTCTGATGTCTCTCTCTCTCTGCTGGTCGATGGAAGAATGAAGGGGACCGCATTCCGTGCTCATGCAGTGTAGGACGTTAGTTTTTTTTTTTTTTTGGCTTTTTTCTCTCACCTTGTTCATCACCAAAAATATACTTTTCCAATTTTGATCCTAAATATAAGACTTATTTCTCATATTTATTAATTTTTTTTAAATTACTTCTATAGATACTCCCTCAACCATAATCAAGTAGAAGAGGAAGATGAGGTATTAAGAAAGATGATTATGGTATTTTAGGAAAAACGTGTTACATTTCTTATAATTGACTAACTTACCTAACTTCCTTAATCTAATCAAATTAGTTAAATGGGTCTTATATTAAGGACCGGAGGAGTACTATTTTCAGTGATTAATATAAAAGCTTGTTTGATTTTTATTTTGGCTTTAAATATAAGATCCTTATTTATTTTATCTCTCATATTTATTTATTTTTCTCAAAATAGTCATTGTAATAATAGTAATTTTAGCCAATATATTTGATTAGTAAGGATATTTTAGAAAAAACAACATCTATTTATTACAAATAATTAATTTAACCAGTTTTCTTAATATATTCTTATATTAAAGACCGAAGGCAATATATATTAAAATTATTTTTGGATTAAATTTCATCTAATATTCTGAAATATTTTTTCATATGTATTCAGTAAAAATACTAGATATATCTGAAAAATATTTTAAAGCGTTAGATGAATCACAAAATATTTTAGGATACTATAAGCATTTCAAAAAATAATTTAAGGTGATAGATGAATCAAAAAATATTTCTAGGTTGCTGAAGTTGCCTGAAAAATAATTTAAAATATTAGATGATTGTATCAGAAAATACTTTAAGATGTGTGATATATCTTAACAAAATATCTCAATTTACTAAATGAAATACAATACTTTAAAATAACAAATATAGCTGGAAAAAAAATATTTTAGTGCACTAAATAAAACTTAAACCAAAAATAATTTTCATGCATATATTTTTTTAATAGGAAAGGTAAAAAGGGAGGAAAAAAACCCCCAAAAAAAAATTAAGGTCTCATCACTCAAAACGTTGGCGCTTTGAGTGCTGAGCACTCCGTGCTCACCAGCCTGATGAGCACGGAATGCATGTGGATGAAGGGGAGAAGTGGATTCCAATGATTAAAAGGTTGGGCCACACGTATATGGTTTGGGAGACAAATTCCTGGACCAGTTTGCCCCTCTATCATATCTATTCCTCAAATTTTATCCTTTTCTTATTTTTCTGAAATATAAAATATATCCAGAAATCATTCCAAAATATCTTATATGGATTTTCCTTATCCATTAGCTTCTTTGACCCATATATTAGTTTTTCTAAAAATTTTGGGTCAAAAGTCAACTCCTAACTATTTTTCTTGAATTTTCCAAAAAAAAATAGTCATTCACTCTAGAAATTAATTCTTAACCCATTTTGCAGATTTTATGCCTCAAATAACTTCTTTGTCACTTAAAATAATTCTCCTGAAATTTTCAAATTAATTAGAAACCTTTAAGTATTTTTCTTAGAGTTTTCTAAGGAATTAACCCATTTTTGCTCTAAAAATAGTTTTAAAATTATTTAAGTCATTTTTGGGAAAAAAATTCTCCAAAATATTTCTAGGCCCTCAAAATCAATATTGCATAATTTTTTTAATTTTATTTAGGCATTAAATAATTTTAATAAATTTTTTTCTGCTCTTCTTAATTCAGAAAATTCGGGGTGTTGCATTAGGAATCACGTTGTCAAACTTAATTATAGATTTCATAGTGTAGCTGAATATTGGTATTTATCAATCATTCGAGAGAGGACTCATCACCAATATTTCTTAAAAAAGAAGGAAAGAAGAAAAGAAAAAAAAGAAAAAGAGAGAGAGAAAAAAATAAAGTTGCAAATATATATTCCACCTGAAGTTGTTATAGCTTTCACTTTGGATTTTGTTAGTCTTTGGAGCAAACTGTCTCATTTTGTTATTATGAAACATGAACCCCTTAGGCATATAAAATAAAATTAATTATTTGGGACAATATCAATCATTATGTGAATAATCAGTACATATATTTATAATAAGATTATTTTTATAAAGAAGAAAATTTCTAACCAAAAAAAAATATTAACCAGTGCTGTTGACCTCTTTATGTCATAAAGTCAACTACAAAATTAGCGAATATCCTTATAATAAGAATATTTACAAATGCTTAATATGACTTCATTCACATGATTTTTGAAAGAGGATTATCATAATGCCAAGGGCATGTTTGGACAAGGACCTAATAGAGAGTTTTGCCTTCTATTCCAGCATCTGAATGTGTTCGATCTTGCCATATTTTTATGGGACAGCATTTCATAAATTATTATTTCTTTTTTAATTTCTCACTCCCTTCTCCAGTAGTACATCACCATAGAAGATTGAACTTTCTTATCTCATGTGTTAACACCAAATATCTTCTTAAATCTGATGCTATGTATTCGACTCTTCATAAGTATGCTGGGAGTGTGATTTTCTTTTGTTAGTTGAAGGATGATAAAAAAATAAAACAAGAGAAAGTTAGTTAGTTAATTTTATGTTGTTGTTATACAATGGACATGGTCATTTTTGACACAAATGTAATTAAACTTTCCGCCTTTACCCTCCCCAGCGGTCTGGCAAATGATGGGACACACACACACACACACTAAATAAGCTTGCTGGCGTTTGTTTCCAAGGAATCATCTATCATTTTATTTTCTCTCGGAATTGCGTGAAAGATAAGAGGAATTAAAAAAGTATCAAACAATTAGAAATTAAAGAAAAGTAAAATGAGAGAAAATAGCAGAAGATGCCACACAAAATTTCGTGTGCCAGTGTGCGAGAGAGAGAGAGAAAATTTACAGGAAACAGGCAGAAAATTTCACGATGAGAAATACAGTTTACAAGATCGTCTCATCTGTATGAGGGGGAGTGTTATATGGGAACTTTTTCGATATATTGTTGGAAATCACATTGTCATTGCCTAAAACAATGTAAATTAACTATAGATTTCATAGTATATCTGAATATCAGTATCGATCAGTCGAGAGAGGACTCGTCACCAACATTTCTTAAAAAAGGAAAAGGAAAGAAGAAAAGGAAAAAAGAAGAAGAAAAAGACACACAAAAAAAAAGAGATAAAAAAAGGGACAAATTTCCAAATATATATTCCACTTGAAGTTGTTCTAGCTTTCACTTTGGATTTTGTTATTGTCATTGGAGCAAGCTGTCTCATTTGGTTATTATGAAATATGATCCCCTTATGGACATAAAATAAAATTATTTAGGACAGTATCAATAATTTTTTGAATAATCAGTGCATATATTTATACTAAGATTATTTTTATAAGGAAGAAAAATTTTAACCAAAAAATATTAACCAGTGCTATTCACTTGTTTATGTCATAAAAGTCAACTACAAAATTAGTGAATATGCTCATAATAAGAATATTTAAAACTTCTTAAGATGACTTCATTCACATGATTCTTTTTAAGGGAGAATAACGGAAAAAGAAGCTGAAAATTGCAAATTCCAAATCAGGTTTAGTAACACAACTTTATTTGATATTGACAAGTCTGAATTTGCAAGTGACTACAAATTTTTGTTGACATTCTTTATTTGGTATTTACAAAATTTCAGCTTTTTTTTTGTCATTGTCCATTTTCTTAACCAGTGTGAAAGAAAATATTTAACTCATTAATTGATTAAAATAATCAATCGATCACTATAATGCATTAAAGTAAAATAATTTAATTAATACTTAATCATTATTTATCATAACATTTTTTTAAAAGTAAAGGGCTGTTTTTTTAATTAAACATTATTTAAAAATCGGAATATACTTTATAACGTTAAACTATTTTCAAATTCGAATTAAAAGGCATCTTATTCGACTTTTCTCCTATGGCCGAAACTATTATTATTATTATTATTTTTTTTTTTTTTTTTTTTTTTAAAGGACTCCATTATCTCCGGCTATGTGGCCTTCGTTGTCATCTTTACAGGAAATCGAGTGTGTCAGAGTTACACTGAGAAGATTCGGCGGTGATACTTTTTGGGTGGCTCAGTGTGGTTAGCTCTGTGAAGCAACCTTGAACGAGGATTATCATAATGCTAAGGACTTGATTGGACAAGAACCTAATGGAGAGTCATGCATTCTGCTCCACTATAACTATGAGTCTGTTCGACCAATTAGAAGTAGGAGCAGGGGATAGTTCTGTCCTTAGTAACAGGCATAGTGGGGGAAGATGAATTTGTGGCTACAGTTGCAAACGTACAGTAGTTCTTCCAGCAATTTCAGAGAGGATCAAAATTATGCATGGACTTAACCTGTGCTGATCTAGAGAGTATAGAAATATAGGCCTCGTTTTTTTAAAAAGAAAAAAAAACGCATAGAAGCCATTAATTTGATAATTAGAGGGTGTGATAGTACTTAATCATACTTCCAAGGATATTATGTTATTCATAATACTAGGTTGCTTATTTATGGGATTGAGAGGTTGTGATCATTGACCATACTCATATACAACTTTGATTTTTTTTGTCCTTTTGGCTAAGTTTCTAGAAAAGTCATCCCACAACATGGAGACTAATTTCTATATCTCTAATCACCCTCTACTTATTAGACAAGAGGTGAGAGTTCGAAGAGGGAAGATGACGCTTGTTGTCTCTTTATATTATCTCTGAGATCTAACGAAATGCTGTACTTTCATTAACAAAACAAATTTCATATACTACCTCCGTCCACTAATGTAAGATCCAATTGATTAATTTGAAAAAATCAAGAAAATTGCTAAATTAGTTTAAACTATTTATATTTACCCTTTTTCTCCAAACTAGTTTGTTTAACTTATAAATGATATATAATCTAATGATCCATATAAATATTTTAGAAAGATCTATACTATAATTAAGTAATTTAATAACTTTCTAATCTCTTCAAATTAGTCAATTGGATCTTATATTAAGAATATAAAGTAATAATTGGCTTTGCCATGGATATCTTGTGTTTTGGGGGCATAATTTTTATTTTGTATTCAGTGGTGCAAATCTGTATTTTGACATTCAATATAATTTGTTTTTCTAAGCAATTATGTGACGTAACATTGACGTTTCTGTGACATATACAAAAAAAATTTTATTCGTACGGCAAATGAGAAATAGAGAGAAGTCATGGTAGATAAAGAGAGAACTCAAAAGAGAAATAGTCAGGGGTTCAGGGCTTCAAGCTCAGTCGGCACCTGATATATATAGCTTTTATATAGCTTTACCCTTGAGCCTCGGGCAGGGAAAGAAGATCAATAATAATGATCTGGTCATTAATATAAGATTTATTTAACTAATTTGTTTAGATTAAAAAAGTTAGGTAAGTTAGTTAATTATAAGAAATATAACATGTTTTTCTTAAAATACCATAATTATCTTTCTTAACATCCTCTCTCCTTTTTGTGCTTGATTATGGCTGAAGGAGTACGCGTAGGGATAATTTAGAAAAATAATAAATATTGATAAATATCAAAAATAGGTTTTATATTTAAGACCAAAATCAACTCAACAATTAGGGAGTACTAAGAAAAGATATAGATTGAAAATTTGAGATATTAATTAATTTCAAAAATATTATTTCTTTTTTAATTTCTCACTCTCTTCTCCCGCAGTACATCACTATAGAAGATTGAACTTTCTTATTCCTCAACACTTGCTTTAAGACACTTTGCATAGGTTAAACAAGAGAGAGATATATAGGTGTATTAACACTAAATATCCTATTAAAGCTTACTTAAATTTGATGTTATGTTGGACTCTTCATAACTATGCTGGAGTGTGATTTTCTTTTGTTAAGTGAAGGATGATAAAAAATAAAACAAGAGAAAGTTAGTTAATGAATTTTATGTTGTTGTCATATAATAGACACTTTACACCTCTACCCTCCCAAGCAATTTGGCAAAACTTGGTCCTTAATTCCATTTTGTTCAGGCCGTCGGGCTTATGTTGAAACTGCAGGTTTAGGCCATCAATATCGAAAGTTGAACTAATGCTGTTACAGCATCAAAGGGTTATCTTCGGCTTTCGGCAAAGCTGAAATGAAGTCTCTGTACATCCATTTTCTTCTTATCAGAAGAAATTTTCTAGACACATACTATTTGACAAATGAAGCTTTGAACCGCTCTAAGAGTATCAATAATATTGCATGTCATAGTAATATTTGCAACAGCCGCAGGTTCTTTTCTTACTAAAGATCGTGTCAACGTAATTGATCGATAAGAAACATCAAATCGTAATTATTCCAATAATAGAAGAACAAAGAGGTACATCAATTACAAATCCATCTCAAGGCCAAGGCATGACTTTCCTGTCAAAGATATTCCCATACGTAGAAACAAAAGTGTGAAGAAGAAGGGGGAATTGTGACAGCACAAAGAGGAAGATGGGGACACTTGCAAAGATAATCATTGGAAGGAGACCCCATGAGTAGTTTGTGTGTTTTAGCATGAGACGAATGGTAGACAGAAAGGCTATTATCATGCTTACAATGGAGATGAAAAGAAAAAAAAGACCCAAAATCAACTTTGTAGGCAAGGACTTGAGGAACTTTTGCTTTGAGTATTGAGAGGTTAGGATTGCCAAAAACATTAAAACAGAAGTTGAAGAGGAGAGAAGTGATAATATGGTTGAGAAGATGAAAACCTTAAAAAATGGTTGTTTGATGAATAATGGGTATCTAATATTTTCATCATTTCCTCCAGGCACAGTAAAAGCCCCTGCAAACATAATTGTAACAATTAAGGCGCCGACAACTGAGCATGAAGATGCTGTGCCTTTCATCCATTTCTCTCCCTGCTCCATTAACTCTTTGTGATCTTTTCTGAATAATTCTCTGGCTGTCATGCCGTCCTTGTTTTGAAATACCTAAGGCTTGGAGGCGTTAAACTCTCCACCTCCTGAATTTATTTTAAAAATTATTATTGCATTTCACATTCTTAGCAAAACCAGATTAATATTGCAACTAATTTGGAAAAAAAGTGATCAGCAAAGAAACTAAAGAAAAAGGAAAATCAATGCATGTGTTTTTGTTTCAGTGAACCTTAAACTAATCAATAATTTCACTTATTTAATTACCAATTCGATATTAAAAGCACTGATGTGGAATTTCATATGACCAATAAGCTATCTCTCATGAGAATTTCAAAACTAACCTTGAACCATTGCAGCTCTCTTTGCATTTGTAACGCCGGTCCATAGATGCGGTTAAGAATGGTGTCAGAAGCCTTTGCAGCTGCCGCGTGCAGCAAAGTATTTCCATCTCTATCTATGCTATAAGGAAAGACAATATTGAAGCGACGCTCATGGATAAGGTTGAAAGCCCCAGCTCGTCGGTGCTCAATGGCATAATAGAAAATGCTTCGCCGTAAGTTGTCCGCAGTGAGAAGGATTTCAGGCTTTGCATTTGATATTTTAACCAGAAGCTGAACATTTCCTTCCTTCGCTGCCAGAAATAACGCCTCTGCAATAATTCCCCCTTCATCTTTGCTTGCATTCCTACAAACTAAATCAAGAAGTTCATTTGCTTGTGCTTGCTGTAACTTCATCTCTTTTATTTTCTTGATTCCTGCAATGAGACGTAATCTTTTTTTGTTAGCTGAGTTGATGAGAATCGGTATCAGTATATATCAACATATCAACAAATTCAATAATATTCGTCAATATCAAATATAAAATTTATAACAGGTTATACTATTTATATGTCATAAATAATGCTGCATACAATATACGGGCCTATCTAATAATAAAAAACATTAGAATAGTATGTAATTTTTGGAAGCATGATATGCTAGTTAGACGATACGCCTACCTATAAAGTTATAAGCAAAGAAGATGAGCCATCGAAGCAAACGATGCCCTGCTGCAACTTTAAAAGAAAAAAACGAAAAAAGGAAGAAATTAAAGGAAAGCTCAGTTTATATCAAGGAAAAGGTTCAAACAATGTTTTTGTTTCATGTCTTTTTCTATAAGAATTTTAGTTAAAGATGAAGTTGAATCCAAAGAAGAAGAAAAAGACATATTTTACTACCTGGCCCTGTTAGTTTCCCCTGTTTTCTTTCCCTTTTGTCTTCACCTTCATTTTGGATGGGTAAAGAAGCACTTTGGAAACTTGGGGTTGAATTTGCATCTATATCTAACAAAGGACAGCATATAATACAAACCAATGAAAAAATAAGAGTAAATATAATAGTCTGATAAGAGAGAAAATGAAGTTGTTAGAAATATTCAAGAAGAGATATTGACAGTCATAGATCCATCGTTTCTAGAAGACAAGTTCAGTTGGGCTAGGAATTGTAGAAGTCGTGGACACAATGCCGAGAATTGGCTGCCAACCGTCGAAATCAGATGCAGAAAGCAATTCTTGGCATTGAGTGAGTAAGTGGTGAGCAATATCTAAGTATCATATTTACACCATAAATAATATATAATATATACTGGAAACAATAATTATAACAACCTTCTATTAGTGTAAGACCCTTTTATTTTGATCAACTAAACAACCCATTCTAATTGAGATAATTTAGAAAACTTAAAAGTATTAACTAGTTTTAGCTAAATTCCTTTTATTTAATATAAATTTATTAATAGGTAGTTATTATATTATAGATATTACGTACCGAAACATTCCGTTTGCAAACAACAACGGAGAAGAGTAGGACCAAGAGGATGACCAAGATGTAGGGGTTGGAGGTATTCCAATGGAGTTTGAGAATAAAGATAACGTCCCATTTCATGATGACCACTGACAAAAGCCAACGTAACAGGAAGTTCAGATCTTGCGTAGTACGGAATGCAAAGTAGGTAGGAATTCTTGTCCACTGGACATTTGGCAACTTCAATGCTTCCAGTGGCGGTGGCAGTTAAGAGTGGCGTACTGCCAGACTCATCAAGAGCTTCTAGGAATTCTGGATTCCCCAACAGTTTCAGCAACTCTTTCATTATGTTGGCATGACCAAAGAAAGCAGCCACATGAAATGGTGTTTCCCTTGAAGCAGTAATTGTTGAGGTTAAGGCATATGGCTTTTCCTCTAACAATGCTTTTGCAATTTCCCAGTTGTTATCACATATAGCTTTATACAATCTATCCTCTAACAGTAATTCTGCAACCTCCTGTGTGTCTTTCTTCATCCTCGGTCGCCATGCTTCTTTGTTCCCCAATTCGTTCTTGTATATCTTCCCTTATCTCTCCCAATTTACTCACTCCTGTATCCAATATTTCCCTCTGTATTTGATTTAGCCAGTATTCTCTATCTCGCCTTATGCCGAGTGACCGTGCCATCTTATCTGCTTCTATGTTAATTTGAATCTCTGCAATATTTATGGAGGGTCTAGTGAGGGGGAAAAGAAACGCAGAGAGATATTGGCTGCTTGTGTGTTAGATGTATCCTGGTCCACTTTCCCTGTTTCTAGGGTGATATGAGGGGATCCATCTATTAGTTGTATAGCCGAAGAAATGCGATGGTTTGTTCATGTTTTTTTTTTTTAAAAAAACAAAAGTGGTTTTTGTCTGATTTAGAAATTTTATTGAAAATAATATACTATTCTACTGATTTTATAAAATGTAGAAATAATTTTGCATTTGGTTAAAGTCAAACAATTAATATATTACTTATTTATTTTTAAATTTAATAATATATTTGGGTATTCTTTATTTTTATGACAACTATTATATTTGACTATTTTCATAAACTACTTAAAATAATTAGTAATTTTTTTACGTTTTAATTATTTTTAAGGGTTTAGAATATGTTTGTTCAAATTTTTTTTTTAAATTTTTTTTTCTTTTTCTTTTTGCTATTTAAAACAGTGCTTTCTTATTAACCATAACTCAAAAGAAAATGGTTGAGCTAAGCAACTATTACTCTTTTAAATAATTTGAAAATCAGATCATAATATTTTTCAAAAGCGTCCTTTTGGGAAAAAAACGTTTTTTTAAAAAGGGAGATTAAAAAAACAAGCCCTAAACATATAATTGACTAAGAAAACAAGCGAGCAATTTTTCTATATTTAGAATATTGGAAAATAAATTGATAAAAGAATATTATGTGTCCCTCTGTTGAAAAAATAAAATAAATAAATAAGAAGATGAAAGATTTTCTAAATTGCTAGTTGTAATTTCTTGACATGACTCAGCTATAAGACTAAACATATATTATGATCAAATTAATTAATTAATTGTATAGGCCATTCGTTGCTGAAAAATGAAAAGTTCAATAATATAAAGATTGAGTTTTGTATAGAGTGACCTGACCTTCTAGTGTATACGACCGATCCCCACTAGGAGCGGATATTCGCATTTTGGCTAGTGGCTATATGTATACGGTGAACTCAATCCCTACATTATTATTTTGTAACCATCAAACCAAAATTGGAAGAAATTAAATGAGTCGCAAACAAATATCACTATATACACTCCAAAAAAATAAAATATGACTCCATATATATTGCATTAATTGAGATATAACTAGGAATCAAATGCACTTACCAACTCGACCTTTGGTCTGCTTCAGCCATTAATCTTCACAAAAACTATGCGTACATCTGAGTT
Organism: Neltuma alba; assembly: GCF_004799145.2. Lineage (NCBI taxonomy): Eukaryota > Viridiplantae > Streptophyta > Magnoliopsida > Fabales > Fabaceae > Neltuma > Neltuma alba. The sequence goes on along the minus strand of NW_021632810.1, from coordinate 138,719 downwards.
CATCATCACACCGCCAACATACACACACACACACGTGTGTGCGCGCGCAAAAAAGCCTGAGTTAACTGTAAAATTCTTCTAACTTTATCCTTTCCTCCACCTACAAGCAATCGCTTTATTAATGCCAATTTGAGTAAAAAAAAAAAATACCCAAATTATATATCCTTCTTGTTTGCTAATTACTCAGGCCTCCTTTCTAATATATATATATATATATATATATATTGAGAGAGAGAGAGAGAGACCTTTCAGACCTCGAAAGCGGCTACTCCTTACCTAAGAGTTATTATTTCCTTAATAGCTGCTTCTTTCCACTAAGTTGAGAGTTGGATAATGTATGACTCATGAAACACCTATTAACTGCGGAATAAATAGAATTAATACATAGTGACATATAGTAAGAGGGTGAGATATAGCCAAATTTTAGGAATTTTTGTATTGCTATTTTTTCAAAAAGTAACCTTTTTAATTTAAACATTGTCAGTTGAATATTTAGTTTGTATTCATCCTTACATATATGAAAAAAGTAACAAGAATGAAATGCACTTGTCATTCGTTCTTTGATTCGGCCTCCACAGAAGCTATATTTGCGTCTAGAATTGAGTCCATCTCAACGGCAATATACATTGCATAAATGTAACAAATGTTTGCTTGCGTTAGTTTCCAAGGAATCATCAATCACTTTATTTTTTCCAAAAAAAAAATTTCTTAATTAACTTTAAAATATTATCAGAACATGGATAAAGTAAGATTCAAAGTATAACACGCTACAATACTGTATTTCAAACCAGCCTATCGCAATATACCGTGACCAATATATATTAGCTGCATTTCCATAACACACATAACCAGCATGTCTCGACTCAAACTCTGTACAATACACACACCTTTTTATCCAATGAAACTTTGAAGCAGGAAGATTGGGAAAAACCTCCCTAATTAAGCGCAATGCTCGGAAATCTTCAACTTCAAATGGGCCTAAACCGACACAGGATGCATGGCACAGAGCCTCCCCCCCCCCCTCTCCATTTCATTAGTGATTAGTGTTTATTTCATCTGAGGGGGGAAAATCATTTCGCACCATCTTTCTTATATTATTCCGCTCAGCTTGACTATCTCAAAGATTTAATCGTTGAAAAACATAACCATATTCATGTTGCTACATATACAATATTTCTCGTACTATCAATCATCATCATCATCATCATTATTGAGTTGATAATAAACCATGCAATTAGATGCTACTAATGAATACAAGTTAGTTTCTCATAATGTGGTGAACTAAGAATTTGAATTCCCACTGTACCTAAATTGAATAATCAACAGTACTTTGAACAAGCCCTAGTTGGGAGAAAGGTAATACAAACTTTATACACATCGGTCATCTTTAACTATGATTCATGAGGTCTTATTTAATGGGTTAGAGTCCCATATTATTCAACCTAACCGTCATTTGTGATAAAATTACACTTTTATATGAATCAAAACTGTAAATGTTACATATATCTGTGTGTGTGCGTGAAAAAACGATGCACTTACCATTCCTTTCCTTGCTTTGACCTCGACAGAAGCCCATCTCACGAGCAATATAATATTGCAGCAATGGAACACACCCACCCGCACACACACAAGATAAGCTTGCTTGTGTTTGTTTCCAAGGAATCTTCTATCATTTTATTTTCTCTCGGAATTGTGAGAAAGATAAGAGGAATTAAAAAAGTATCGAACAATCAGAAATTAGGGAAAACTAAACGCCCAGTCCTCATAGTTATAGTGAGTTTTGAATTAGGTCCCTATAATTTTTTTTTATTAGTGCACTGTAATATCCTTAAAAAAAATTCAACAAAAAAAAAGTAATTGAAAAATAATATAATATAATATAATATAATAATATTTTATATAAAAAAAAAGGAAAATGTCCAACTTTCCACCGATATTTCGGTGGAAAGTTGGAGGGGGGTGTGGAAAATTGAGGAGGGCGGTGGAAATTGGGGGTTGGGTTTGAAAAACAAACCCCTCCCCCAATAATTGTGTGGGGGTGTTAAATACCCCCCACAATCCATTTCTCCCCACGGCAGGCGCAAGAAGGAGTGAGAGAGAGGGGGAGAGGGGGGGGGGAAGTGTGTGTGAGCGAGAGGAACATACCGGTGAAACAGAAGGCAAGCTTTGAAGATATTTTAGGTACATGAAATTATCTCTTTTCATCAAACTTTCTTCATAAATATTTCATATATATTTTATGCTTCCTAATAGTAGTATTATCATAGTGATTAGAGAAAATTTTGAGATTATATATGATATAAGTTTTGATAAAAGAAGACTATAGAAATTTAGAAGTAAATGAGTTGTTAATTTTAATCGGTTTAGATTTCTCTATTTGCTAGTTTTAGTATTTAAATTAATTTATTTAGTGGAAAATCTGTTATGTATGAGATATACCATATTTTTACCGATTAAATTTAAGTTAAATAATTTATTTGGGTTGTTTGATATATTATTGAGGTTTTAATCGGGTTAGTTTTATTTATTGGGTGACTGGAGGTTTTAAAATAATTATTGTAGCTAAAAAGTTTATTATTTATGGAAATATATATATATGGTAGTTATACCATTAAAGTTTTGATTATATTATTTAGTTATAAATATTTGAAGTATTATTGAATTTTTGATAGTTTGATTTTAAAGTTTAAACTTAAATGAAGATTTTTAGAATTTATAACATAAAAATTTTATATTTGGAAATTGTTGAAAATCCTTTTTATTAAGATAAATAATTTGGAGATGGTAAATAAATAATTTGGGGTTGTTAGAAATTTTAAGTTGTTTCTAAAATACTTAATAATTTTTGAGTTATGAGAGTTGCGGGAATTTAGAGTAAAAATTTAAATAATATAGAGAAGTTTAATTAATTAATTAATTAATTTATATTAATATGTGGTTATATTAATTGTGTAGATTAATTATTGGTTGAGCAAAATATTGACCTTGTGGTAATTCTTAGTATTGCTTTGGCGAGAGATAATCACTTTCCACTTGTTATATGTGCTAATATGTTGTTTGTGAGTATTTTGCTATTTTTAGAATAATATTTGATATTTGGAATTCGAGTAGATATATTATATCTGTTGAGCTATGAAAATTGTCTTGTGGGATTTTTGGAATTGTGATTGAAAAGTTTGGAAAAGATATATGATTTATATCTTATGGACTGAGAAAAGATTGAGACATTTTTCGTTATATTGTGAATGATTTGGTTGTTATTTGGATTTTGGATTGAGTTCGATCCTACCACGTGGTAAGGCCACCATTGGTGCACATTGGTTGGCTTCTTCTTTCGTCCCCCATAGTGAGGGATAGGCCTTTGTGGCTTCTTATTCGTCCCCCAAAGTGAGGGATAGACCCATATGTTTGATTGATCCCCCAGAGTGAGGGATAGACTTGTGTGGCTTGTGTGTTGGCCCCCATAGTGAGGGTTTGGATGATTGAAATTATATTTCTATGGATATATCTATAGTTCTCACGAATTAATAACTGTCCCACTTGACACCTCACGAGCACGTGTTAGTATGTATGATGAGTTGGAAAGTTGGTTACTGAGGCATTTGTCTCACCCCGTGGTTTAACATTTTCAGGTGATAGTTCCGGTAGTGGCCCATCAGGGAAGGCTCCAGAGGCATAGTTGTTGTTATAGCTTGTATAGCCTCCATGCTTTTGTTCTATGTGCTGACTTGTTATATATTGCCACATAGGGCTCATCTACTATCATAATGTAAAATAATACTTTTAATTACTACTATCTGGTATGATAGGGCCGTGAGGAGGCCCGAGACATTTTAGACTCTGCATGTAACGCTTCTTTGAAAGTGTTGACTTTTGACTAATGAGCTCCATAGTTTATATTAAACTGATTTATCAGTTCATATGTTTGAAAATATAAGTTTGATTTGGGCTAATGGTTGATTAATATTTCTGGACTTTGGAAGTCCAAGACCCAAGGTAACGATCGATGTTACTCTTATTATAAGTTTATTTCTTTTAACTATGATAGTGATTTTAAAATTTTAAGGTTTCTTCTTTTCTATCATGGTTAGTCATTCGAATAAATTGAAAATTTTGATCTAAATGGGTTTTAAAAGAACGGTTGTCACATGCACTCCTTTAACTTTAAGCCGTTAGTGACGTTGATCCCCCACCATTAAAAGATGCCGGAAATACCTTGACAAAGCAAACGACTTGAACATTACTGGGAAGCTTGGTATTCAAATGATTGGATGGAAGCTGTGAGACTCCATTCTCATCCTCACGCTTCTCTTGTGTTGTTATCATCTCTTCTCTGCTCTTTCTTTGCCACATCTCCGGCGTAAACCAGAGTTGGATTTGTTGCGTCCTTCAGGGACAACGCTGGCATAGAAGAGTAGAAGGAGGAGGCTTCGTAGGTGGAGAGTCATAGGACTGTTGCTGTGGTTGCTGAGTCTGGGATTGATCCATCCTCTCCCATTCCTTCTTTATGTGTGGTCTTATATATACATATAGACCGACACATACATATATATTTGTTAAATTCTTTGAAGTTTCCTAAAACCAAAAGCTCTTTTTTTAGTCCTAAAAATAGAGAGTTATAATCCGACATTTTTTATAGTTGGTAGATAAGTCTCAGGTTATGAATTATATATTTTACATGAAAACACTTGCCCTTTGGATTAAGTCTGAGGTTCTCATAAATTCTTAAAATTGTATCTTTGGTGTTTCCATTTACTTTTTCTCCCCTCTTTGATTGTATGAGTTTCAATCATTTTCTTAAAAACCATAATTACATGGCTTTAAAATAAATGAGCCATTTGCCCAAAATGAAGAGAACGTCGGCCTTAATTACTGTATGGACAAATAAAATTGAACAATAGACTTTATGATTAAAATGCTGCATTTAGACTTTATGGAGAGGCGTATTACAAAAGACTTGTCAAACATTAAGATTTCAAATTTAGGCCTCCAACATTCTGGCACTCGATGTAACCAAACTGGATCTCTTTTATGTCTTGGTGCTTCCTATTTCCTAATTCATTTCACTCTGTCTCTCTCACTGTATACAGTTTCGTGCAGCATAAACCTCAGTAACATGAAAGTGGAAAATAGGGCCTCACGCTTAGTTCGTCTACTGAAGTGTTGCACTAGTTATACAGAAGTTGGTGAGTTCAAGGAGGCAGGTGCCATTGATGGTAATCTGATGCAGAGGCTGGTTATGGAGATTGCAGTGTTTCGGTAATGTTCGCATCGTTTGCTCCGTCAACGTCCTTTGGGCATCTTCTAGCGGTGCGGGATCGACATCACTAACAGTTTAAACTTAAAAGGAGTGTGTTAATTAAAAAAAAAAAGTTATAGGGACCTAATTCAAAACTCATTATAACTGTAAGGACTTGGAGTCTAATTTTCCCTAGAAATTAAAGAAAAGTAAAATAAGAGAAAATAGCAGAAGATGCCACACAAAATTTCATGTGCGAATGTGAGAGAGAAAAAAACTTACAGGAAACAGGCAGAAAATTTCACTATGAGAAATGTAGTTTACAAGATCATCTCATCTGTGTGAGGGGGGTGCCGCGTGTTGTATGGGAACTTTTTCGATATATTGTTAGGAATCACATTGTCATTCCTTAAAACAATGTAACTTAACTATAGATTCCATGGTATATCTAAATATTACTATCGATCATTCGAGAGAGAACTCGTCACCAACATTTCTTAAAAAAGGAAAAGGAAAGAAGAAAAGGAAAAACAAAAGAAAAGACACACATTGTATTTATTTAAACATTAAAGGGCTGATTTTTTTAAAAATATTTTTGCCCATTGATATCTTGTGTTTTGGGGACATAATATTTATTTTGTATTCAGTGGTACAAATCTGTATTTTGACATTCAATATAATTTGTTTTTCTAAGCCATTGTGTGACGTAACATTGACGTTTTTGTGATATACGAAATTTTCATTTTTTTTATTCGTACAAATTTTAACTTTGACCTTAAATTTAATTTGTCGATTCATCGTCCAAATAATGCACAGAGCAGGGGAAGGGCAAATGACAAATAGAGAGGAGAGAAGTCATGGTAGATAAAGAGCGAACTCAAAGAGAAATAGTCAGGGGTTCAAGCTCAATCGGCACCTAATATATATAGCTTTACCCTTGAGCCTAGGCAGGGGAAAAAAGATCAATGATATTCATCCAGTCCATAATGTAAGACTTATTTGATTAATTTGATCAAATTAAAGAAATTAGGTAAGTTAGTTAATTATAAGAAATATGACATATTTTTCCTAAAACACTATAATCATCTTTCTTAATATCCTTCCTCCCTCTCCTACTTGATTATGGTTGAGGGAGTATGCATAGGGATAATTTATAAAAAAAATTGATAAACATGAAAAAATAAGTCTTACATTTACGATCAAAATCAACTCAATAATTAAGTCTTATGTTAAGGACCCAAGGAGTACCATGAAAAGATGTAGATTGAAAATTTGAGATATTAATTACTTATTAATTAATTAATTAATTTCATAAATTATTATTTCTTTTTTAATTTCTCACTCCCTTCTTCATTAGTACATCACTATAGAAGATTGAACCTTCTTATTTCTTAACACTTCCTTTAAGATACTTTGCGTAGGTTAAACAAGAGAGATATATCGGTGTATTAACACTAAATATCCTATTAAATCTTATTTAAATTTGATGTTGTGTTGGACTCTTCATAAGTATGCTGGAATGTGATTTTCTTTCGTTAAGTGAAGGATGATAAAAGAATACAACAAGAGAAAGTTAGTTAATGAATTTTATGTTGTTGTCATATAATAGACACTCTACACCTCTACCCTCCCAAGCAATTTGGCAAAACTTGGTCCTTAATTCCATTTGTTCAGCCTTTCGGGCTTATATTGAAACTACAGGTTTAGGCCATCAATATCGAAAGTTGAGGTGATGCTGTTACAGCATTAAAGGGTTATCTTCGGCTCCCAGGAAAGCTGAAATAAAGTCTCTACTTCCATTTTCTTCTTATCAGAAGAAATTTTCTAGACACATACTATTTGATAATGAAGCTTTGAACCGTTCTGAGAGTATCAATAATATTGCATGTCATAATAATATTTGCAACAGCCACAGCTTCTTTTCCTATTAAAGATCACGTCAACATAATTGATCGATAAGAAACATCAAATCGCAATTATTCCAATAATAGAACAAAGCGGTACATCAATTGCAAATCCATCTGATGGCCAAGGCTTGACTTTCCTGTCAAAGATATTCCCATACGTAGAAACAAAAGTGTGAAGAAGAAGAGGGAATTGTGACAGCACAAAGAGGAAGATGGGAACACTCGCAAATATAATACTGGGAAGAAGACCCCATGTGTAGTTTGTGTGTTTTAGCATGAGACGAATGGTAGACAGAAAGGCTATTATCATGCTTACAATAGAGATGAAAAGAAAGAAAAGACCCAAAATTAACTTTGTAGGCAAGGACTTGAGGAACTTTTCCTCTGAGTATTGAGAGGTTAGGATTGCTAGAAACATTAAAACAGAAGTTGAAGAAGAGAAGTGATAATATGGTTGAGAAGATGAAAACCTTAAAAAATGGTTGTTTGATGAATAATGGGTATCCAATATTTTCATCATTTCCTCCTGGAACAGTCAAACATCCTACAAACATAATTGTAACAATTAAGGCGCCGACAATTGAGCATGAAGATGCAGTATCTTTAATTTTATCCATTTCTCTCCTTGCTTCATTAACTCTTATGAGTTTCTTTGAATAATTCTCCAGCTGTCATGCCATCCTTGTTTTGAAATACCCTGCGTTTATTTCAAAAAGTATTATTGCATTTCACATTCTTATCAATACCTGACTGCCACTAAATACAGCTTGGGAGAGTAAGTATTGCCTTTCACATTCTTAGCAAAACCAGATTAATATTGCAACTAGTTTGGGAGAAAATGATCAGTAAAAAAAAGACTGGAACTTCGATTCAAAGCCTGGCCTCATGAGATTTACTTTCTTTGTAATGTCTATGAATGATTCTATAACACTCAACGTGCCTCTAAAGAAAGTGAAACTCATAGGGGAACATTCTCAAATACTTGCAGACAAACTGTATTTAATGGACTATAGGTTCAATCTTATAAAGAGAATATGGCTCAAAAATTAATAAACAACTTTCTCTAACCTTAAACCACTGCAATTCTCTTTGCATTTGCAATGAAGGCGTGTAGATGCGATTAAGAACGTGATCAGGAGCCTTTATAGCCACTTGACGCATCAAGGTATGTCCATGGATAAGGTTGAAAACCTTAGCTTGCCGATAATCAAGAGCTTTATTAAAACACAAAACCATTGTTTTACGAGGAAAATCTCCGGGATTGCATTTGATACATGAATCACAAACTCAACATTCCCTTCTTTAGCCTCAAGACATAAAGCCTCATCTATAACTCTTTTTTGGTATGCTTTTCTTGCATTCGTACAGGCTAAATGAAGAAGGTCATCTGCTGGTGCATCCCGCAGCTTTAGCATACTTGTTTGGAAAGCAAACTATGTAGCTACTCTTGTTTACGAGGCATTTTGCAACTTGAGTGAGTGCAGCAAACCGATTAATACGAGTGAAGTATCACCGTAAGAATCAGGAGTTAGAACGAATTCTGGAGGCAGTAATTTGAGCAACTCCTCATCTATGGTGACATGCCCAAGCATTGTAGCCATGTGAAGTGCCGTTCTCCTGGATTGAGTAGTTCTACCAGTCAAGGCATTAGGGTTGTGATCCAGAATTGCTTTCGCATCACTCGAGTTGTCAACACATATAGCATGGCACAAATCATCCTTCCATCCTCTTTCCTCTCCTGCATTCCACATCGTGTGAGCGTGCAAGCATCAAGATGAGTACGTACATATAATTATTAACTTATTTTAAATGAATTTGGACAGTTCGAAGTAAATATATCATATGGGTTTTGTCTCGTTAAGCACAAAAGAACTTTTTCAAGTGATTATATGGGTTGCCAAACAAAAAATAAAAAATGAAGTTGTTGAAGCAAATTAAGTTTATCTTTCTAATTTCTCAAATCATCATTAGGTGTTTCACTGTGTCTATGTGTATAAATACAGAAACATGAACGCGAACATAACTGCACGTACAGATATATGTGTGTATGTATATATGAGTATTTAAGAGAGTAGTGTTGGCTATTAGTTTGTCAATGCCTATATATATAAGATAGGATTTTTGAATGATATAACCTTATCAAAAAGGTTATGTTCAATTATTGTTAAATGAATCTTGAGGATGAGGAGATTTACATGTTTATAATGTATTGGTTAAAATAATGAAAAGCAACCAACCAAAGTGAGAACTTCATTATGATGCACTACTAGTAAAGAAAGAAAGAAATCCTACGTGAAATTTTAATTAAGAGGCAATGCTCCATTTGAAGAATCTCAAGTTTTCTTGATTATGTAAATATGCCTATTTTTAAGACTTCTTGACAAAATTCCATCACTAATGTGATTTCCCGAACAATTATTTTGATTTTTCCATTTACAGGTTTAAAATGAACTCGAAAATTTACATACAAAAAATATTGAGTTCTTTTTCTCTGACCTCACCTTTGTTAACACATTGCTACAATACTTATTTTTTCACAGCTCTTGATCGAAATGACACACAAATAAGAAGAGCTTGTACACATTCACCTGATTCTTCGTTGGCCCTGGTGAGGTTTGTTCAATCTCAACTAATTGTTCTCCAAATGTCAATGGTGAGTCAGGTGAAGGACGTTGCAGCCCCACGAGAGGATCCAAGTCGATCGGTGCATTTTCTTTGAAGCCACCTGGCAATGTTGACATTTTGGGGGGATCTATACGTATAATATAGCGAGTACGACAGAGATCCGTATGATCAATACGAGTTAAAGTTCTTATGAGTTAATTGCGCAAGAAAAGGAAGTATAGATATTGAATTAAAAGACAAAACAAGAATGAAATAATGCAGTTAATTACCAGTCGATTTTGAGCCTAAACTAATGATGCTCATCAAATTCACTGTAGTCAAAAGAATCGCTCACTTTAAATTGTCTGCAGCATAACATTGTTATGCCATCATATCGAAATTTATAAACCTAATTGTATTTTTGAAAATAACACAAATATATCATGAAATGGAAGATTCTAAAGGTCTGGTCATTGGGCTTAAAAAGGACAAAACAAAAAACGAAGGAAAAAAGGGGGATTCATGAAATGGCCTCACTGCAGCTCGTTCTTTAAATTACCTTTGGCCCAACAAAAGCTATGCCAAGATTTTCTTTCTTGCCAACCTGCCAAGAATTTATTCCATCTCACAAGCAATGCATGTTTTGCATCCAAGATACGCTTGCTTTTCCATTATTGAATCATCAATTCCTTTCCTTTTCAGTAATTTATATTTTAATGCGCATGGGTTTTGTTATATATCTAGTGCTGCTATTGCTTCAAAATTTTGTTAAAAGGCTTTATAATCTGTCTGATTTAGGAGTTGAATAATTATCGGATCTTGGCTCTTCATTCTCTGTCTTCTGAAATACGTACGATGTTTTTCAAGACAATCATTCAAACTAACTTTTTCTCAAAACTTATTTTATAAAATATTCTAAAATCATAAAAGCTAAAAAAAAAAAATCAAATAAGGCCGTAAAATTTCATAAGCAAGGTATCCATATGATTTTTGATTTACGTTGTGTAATCAAAAGCCAAAAAAAAAAAGGGATGGTTAGAAATTTGAATTGCTCGTATTTAATATGAAATGGTTTCATCGACATACATGCGCGGGCGCGAATCCCAGAAACTCCGAGTCCTCCCGTGAAATTCTAGAAACTTTATACTTTGTCCCCTCTAAGACCAACGGGATCCACATTAGTGCCCAGCACTCAAAACGTGGACGTTTTGAGTGCTGAGCAGTAGCTTTATTTTTTTTTTTAATTTCTTTTCACTACAAAAAAAATATATGTATTAGAATTATTTTTAGTTAAGATTTATTTAATATTCTGAAATATTTTTTAGATACATTTAACATTTTAAAGTATTTTAAGATATCCTGAAATATTTTCTCATGTGTATTTAGTGTTTTAAAGTATTTTATGACAATGCATTTGAAAAAATGTTTAAGAATTCAATATTTTAAAGTATTTTGTAGTCCATCTAGTACTCTAAAATATTTTTTCATATGCGCTCATCATTCTAAAATATTTTGTGACTGGGCCTACCTAAAAAATATTTTAGAGTCTAGTATTTTAGAGTTGTTTATGATTTATTTAGTATTCTGAAATATTTTTTCAGCATTCTAAAGTATTTTATAATACAATATCATAAAATAGAAATTTTTTTAAGACATTAAATGCACTTGAAAAAAATATTTTAAAATACTAAATGAACCATAAAATACTTTAAGATATTGAAAACACTTTAAAAAATATTTTAGAGTACTAAACAAATGTTAACCCAAAATTTTTAGCAAAAGAAAAGCAAAAATAAAGAAGAAAAAAAAAAGAGCACTCTGTGCTCATAATGAACACGGAATGCGAACGCAAGAGCAACGTATGCTTAGCCACTAGAATTCTCTGCAAAGAAGTTTAGCGGAAAGCTTATTGCCGAAAAATTTTAATTTAAAAAAAACGAAGAACAGTGCAAATTAAGCTTTAATGCGTGTAACTATAGGATACCCTGTAAAAACAAATATAAGAAAAATGGAAAATAGGCAATCAACTTTTGATTCATGTCTTCTGCATTCGATAAAGTAGGAACAGAAACAAGGAAACCAGACGTATTTTTCTTTTGCATTCCTTCATAACTTATTCGGTTAGTCCTAAGGAGATATCAGTACTTTAGTGGCAGAGGATTATTGTAAGATAATGACCAATAGATCTAATTTTTATTTTTAAAATACAAAAAGGCCACTCCACAACTACAAATAACAATGACAAATTAAGAAAGATGATTGACAATGACAAGAAGATTCATTGATTAATTGTTAATTGCAGAGAAGGGTTTAGGGCAGAGACAGAGGCAAGGGAACAAATTAAAGACTGGCTAAGGCATAGGAATTAATTGTTCATTTGAATGATTTTACAATTTTTTTAAAAAAATTGCAATTTATTTACTCTATTTTCAATTCATTGTGTATCAGGCTAAAATAAAAGAGAATTTGTCCAAAATTTATTTTTTAGATACTAATTAACCCTTGTGCGGCAATGGTTAGCTATAAAAGGAAGATCAGAGATGGACCTCCAAATACAGGATGCCACTAGGATGATCATATTTAGCAACTGGGGGGTACCTTGATTAATGTCACCACTGCTAGGAGGATTTTTATGTCAAGCAGGGAGAGGTTTTCACGTCAGTTTGTAGAGGATAGCATATTAAAGCATCGTAGTTTGTCATAAATTTATGTTAGTTTTATTATCTTATTAGAAACAATCCTATCTAAAGTACTGTTGGGTATAAACATGAGCATCTCTTCTAACGGGAATTCGAATCTCGGTTTACAATGTTGTGAGGGATTAGCTTCTTCTATTAGAGCCAACTCTCATTAGTAATTTTTTTTTTTGGCAAAGCATAGATATCTTCTTATTGACCAATCATGTTCAAGACACTGTCGAGTACTAAATATGGATATCTCTCTTAACTTAAATTTGAATATTGATTTGGTATGTTATGATGGACTAAGTAAATGGTATAGGCCCAATAAATTTCTATAGTTTTGCTCAAAATCTCAACAATGACGGTTTCATCAATTTCTGAAAATGGCCCAAAAGCCTGTCGAAAGTTGCTTAAATAACTCCAAAACAATTAAGTTAAGCCCACAAGGTTCCGGAAGATGGCCCAAATCAGAGTGGGTTTTTTAAGTGTAGCCCACAAGAGACTTTGAGACCCAAAAGTAACAAAAACTCAGAGGGGATTCTAAACGCCCAAAGCATAACTGTCAGAATTCAGAAATAAGCAATAAAAACGCTATTTATAAACCACCCGCGGCTGGGGCAAGCAATTCCACAAATCAATATTCAAATTTTTATTGGGAGAAATATTTATATTTAGTGCTTATCTACCTAACAGTATCTTGAACAGAATTATTTCTAATAAGAGAATACTTGTATTTAGAAAAAAAATGACTATCTGTAGAGATCTTAACCGTAGAAAAGAGAAAACGTTTGATCTTAAAGTAGCGAGACTTATTTTCATTGTCATCCATGTTTTGTTATTTTCAGATATTGAAAAGCGCGAAGAATAATATTTTGACCAGAAGATTTTTTTTTTATCTATTACTTATATGACATAAACACAAATTATTATATAAACAATAGATAATTATCAATATATCAATCAATTAATCTGTTTGTTCATTTGAAAGCACACAATATATCATTTGAATTAGTGATTGTTAATTTATTGAACTTTTTTACTATATATGAATCCTTAACAAAACATTTGTGCTTATATATAAGTTTTGGTGTATCTTAAACTAGTTGACTAATCTAAGGATATTAAGAAAATTAGTTAAGTTATTTATTTATAATAAATAGATGTTATCATTTCTAAAATATATTTACTAATAATATGTATTAGAATTACACTTTCATAAAAATCTTTAATATTTGCTACTTTCATAAAGATTACTTTGAGAAAACATGAATAAATATAAAAAACAACGTGGATTAAGATTTTATATTTAAAACCAAATTAAATATTAAACTAATTCTTATATTTAAAACCAAAATTAATATATTGAAGTGATAAGGTGTAATTTTGCCCCAGAAGTTGTGAGACGTGGGTATGAGTATCCGAAAGTTTTTTTAAGAGAAATGTTGTCCAGAAGTGTTAAAAAACGTAACAATATCACCTCACCTATTGGCAAAGTTAATTTTGACTGTTAGCTGACCCAATTTTGTTGAGTTGGCTCTGACACGTAATGCCACGTATTACTCACCTGTCATGCCACGCTAGCATCATCTTCCTTCCTTTTACTACATCACCCCCGCGCTCATTCAAATCCCTTCTCCGTCCCACCTCCTTCGTCTCAAACCTTCGCCCATATTTTTTAAGCAATCGGCGTCCTGATTACCGCAAACATGATATTATGGGGGAAAAAAAGAAAAAACCAAGAACAGCTGGTTTGAGTTTTAAATCTTCCAGAAATTCTAAACATGTTATTTACCTATCTATACTCGCACACTTATCTCCAATCTGTGTCACAATATTACGTCCACAAACGCTCAGATATCTTCTAAATCCCCCTGCGTAAATTTGCAAGACGCCTTAGCTTCTTAATAATAATAAGCTGACAACTGAGAAAAGGAAAGAGAAGTTAAGATATAGCATGAGATTGCAGGAGCAACAACCTGCCTCTAGTCCATTTAAAAAGCTTGTAAAGTTTGTACCAACAATTCTCTATTCCACCTGGCTCCTTATGTCTCAGATATTAACGAAAAGTGCACTCTTAATTATTATTCTTTGTGATAAAGCTCGTGCGAAAGGAAATACAAGAATTCATTTTTCAAATGCTACTCGTTCCTTAAACACATAACAACACTACTGATTTCCTTTAATGAAAAGAAATCTTAGGTGAGAGTCTTCACATCCCTTGTTTATTAGCTCAAAATGGGTCTTGTCAACAGGAGCCACTCCAGTCGCTCCAAGAGCTCCAGCTAATAAAAGGGAAACGAAAACAATAGTGATGAACGGTTTTGAAGAGATTATAGCATATACAGTTGTTATTGCTGAGCGCCCCTGTACTTAGTACTAGAAAACAGAGCAATCACGAAACAACAAAATATGGGTTGTTCTAGCTCCTTTCCGAAGTTAATGGAGCCTCCAGTTATAGAGGCTTGCTCACCCTGTTTTCAGGACACAACAAACAAAAAAAAAAAAAAAAAGAATTTGGAGACGGATCAAAGAAGAATTAAATGAAGCAAAGAGTGAAAATTGTACTGACCCTTTGAACATAAGAAGGAGACATCAAGGATCGGAGCATGGCCAAGTACTCAATTCATTGCCTGTGATGCCAGCGAAGCCTCTCTCTTGCTCCGCTTCTCAACCACAACCAAGTCCTAACACGTAACTATAGTTGAATGGATCTTGCGGAAAGACCACAGCCTCTATAGCCATTGTTAGCTTTGACGAAGCAGATGCGAACTTTTTTGGGTTATAAGGGTGAAATGGGTGAAGGTTGGAGAAGGAGGACGTGGGGCGGAGCTGAGGTTTCAACGAGTGCAGGGGGTGATAGGAAGATGATTCTGACGTGGCATGACAGGTGAGTAATAGGTGGCATTAAATCCTATGTGTCAGAGCCAACTCAACAAAATTAGGTCAACAAACAGTAAAAATTAACTTTGCCAACGGATGAAGCGACATTGCTATGTTTTTAACACTTTTGGGGTGCTTGTAAAAAAATTCCGAATAGCCACGGCTCTCAAGCGATTCTTTTAACCCAATAAGTGAATCATCAATAACAATTATGAACCTTGGGAAAAGATTGATGTAAAATGAGGAGATTCAAATTGTGTGTATATTTATAGAGTTGAGCTGTAAATTTTGAACTTCTAGTTGTAAAAACATATCCTTAAAAGATACTTAATTGTCATTCATAGCATGAGAGTATGATCTATTCGACTCTTCCAGTTCACTGTTTAACATTTGCCACGTTAATTTATAACTATACATTTTGTTACTTGTCAAAGTTTTGGAATTAAGTTAAAACGGAAAATGATGTTGCATTCACCACTTTATAATTTAATATGACCAGTGCACTTTATTCATCACTTTATTTTTTCAAATCACATTTAAGTTCAGTTGTTTTTTTTTTAATTATATATAAATAGTTTTTTATTGGAAGTAATCTTGTTTGTGATACTATTCTTTTTTCTTTTTTTTTGAACAGATAAGGACAAGCTAAGCTTAATGGGAACAAAACAAGAGGTTAAGAGAATAATAACAGCAACTGGACTAGACGGTTTTCGTGATACTATTCTATGTTTTTTCAAGTCTAACAATTATGCTTTGGGCCTCTGGAATCCACTTTGACTTTTAACCGTCAGTTTGCTCTTGTTACCCTTGGGTCTCTAAACCTATTATGGGCCACACTACGATTTGGGCCATTTTGCGGAAAGTTGTGCGCTTAACTTTATTGTTTCAGTTTTTCAGACTATGCGAGCAACCTTGGACAATCGTGCTTTACCTTGCATTTAGTACGAGACAAATCATAGAAGATAGAAGAATAATAAAAATTTTCATGAGCTTAATTTAAAAAACTGAAAATATGAAGCCATAAAATTTTAATAAAAAGAAAATATGAAATAAAAGAGTAATAAAAATTAATTAAAAGTTTTTAATCCTACTTCTTCAATTTCAAATAAGTTCATCAAAACTTTAACTTCTCTCCCCTCTTTTCCATTTTCCTCATATCAAACGGACACTTAATGTACCACCCTCTACAAACCGACGCGGAAGACTTTTCCTGCTTGGCATAAAGATCCTCCTTGCAGTAGCGACATTAAGGCATCCCCGGTTGCTAAAAATGATCATACTAGTGGGTATTATGCTATCATTCTCTATGGAAGAGCATTGAAAGGGTCTGCATTGGGAGGCCCCTCTCTGATCTTCCCTTTATAGCTAACCATTGTTGCACAAAGGTTAATTAGTATCTAAACTAAATTTTGGACAAATTCTCTTTTATTTTAGCCTGATACAGTGAATTGAAAAGAGAGTAAATCAATTGCAATTTTTTAAATAGGGTTCTGTATTTGTAAAATGATTCAAATGAACAATTAATTCTTAGGCCCTAGCTAGTCTTCAATTTGTTCCCTTGCATCTGTCTCTGCCCTAAACCATTCTCTGCAATTAACAATTAATCATTGAATCTTCTTGCTTCGTTTTTCTTTCAGGCGTCATGCCCAAGAGCAAATAACAGCAGCAGCTAATGAATCCACAAATCATAATTATTCATGTAGCACAAAACCTGGGAAATCATCAATTACAAGTGCTATTGTGGGAAAAAAATGATATCAATTACAGGTACTATTCATGGCCACTTCCCCACTTTCTTGTTGAAGATACTCCCATATGTCGCAAAAACAGAATGACGAAGAAGAGGGAATTGTGACAGCACGAAGAGGAATATGGGAACACTTGCAAGCATAATAACAGGAAGGAGACCCCATGAATAGTTTGTATGATTTAGAATGAGACGGATGGTGGAAAGAAAGGCTACCATCATGCTTACTGTAGAGATGAAAAGTGAGGAAAGATCCAAAATCAACTTTCTGGGTAGGGATTTCAGGAATTTTCCTTTTGAGTAATCAGAAGTAAGGATTGCTAGAAACATTAGAACTGAATTTGAAGAAGAGACGAGTGATAATATAATTGAGAATATAGAAGCCTTGAAAAATGTAACACCTACTTTAACTATACCATAAATGTTAATTAATTAGCTGTTGAGCCACTGTATCAGGAATGCAATTTTTTGAAAAATTTTAAACTTTTTGAAATAACTTACAGAACTACCTGTTTAGTGGTTCAAACATTCTATTAATTCCCTAGCTCCAATATCAATGAGCTGCTTCTACTAAACTGTTAATATTTGACTTCAAAGTAATAGCTAAATATTTATCTACTAATAAGGAGCCATCAACGATGATGGCACTTATCCGTTGGCAACATAGCCATAACTTTCCTCTTTATAGAGGTAACTACAGCCCATATGTTCTTTACATAATTACATATAATTATATACAGAAGCATAGTCTCACATGGCTAACAAAATATAACTAGGACATCTAAAATAAACTTGATGACCAACAAATTAAGTTCTCCAGCTTCCCAACCTTATTAAAAATCAGCAAACAACACACTCTTGCCCTTTGAGCCAGTAGCCTTCGCTGTATGTCATAGATGAAAAGGGTGAGATTCTAGGAATCTTAGTAGTGACAGCAGTCCATTATATAATTATACAAAGCTTATAAATGCTTGCAAAACAAGCCATATTAACAGCAGTTACATCCAGGCATAAACAGGGATGCTCAAATATCATAAGCTTTGCACACAAATATATAATCAACGACGCTCATACATCTCATGCTTTGCAAACAAATATAATTAATGATGCTCATGCATCCCATGCTTTGTAAGGCACATGACCATGGCAATTAAATCAACATCACATACTCATAATTGAGTACAGCTCTACGAGGTCAATGCAAAGCAAATTTCACATACTCATACTTGAGTACAGCTTTATGAGCTCTACGCAAAGCAAATTTCACATACTCATACCTGAGTACAGCTTTATGAGCTCGATATAAAGCAACTTCCACATACTCATACTTGAGTACACCTCTACGAGCTCGATGCAAAGAAACTTCTATATACTCATACTTGGTATAGCTCTACGAGCTCACGATCATTCGTCATAGAACATATCCACCATATATGCATTAAAAAATATAGGCACTATGACACAAACATACATACAGAACTATTGCATAAGTATGTGATAGGGAAAGAGTCACTATCTAGAATCTCTTTTTTCAGTTTACCTTATCCAGATTTCTTCTTTACTGGCTTTCTTGATGGGCTCAGGCAAATATTAAATCCTATAATATAGTTTCATAGATAAATGGGTCAATGCGTAGTCCATTAAACTTTTATTATCAAAATATAATTTATCTTGACCTATTAATGAAACTCTATTCCTTGTATTTAATAGTTGGTCATCCTGAACAATATTTGTCACCCAACCTATTCTCTTCGGAGGGTTCCTTTCTTTATCTTAACCCATACAGTTACTCTATGTAGTAACTGGTCATCTTGATCAAAGATATTACTTTTATATCGTACATTAACTCATAACTTATTTTAGTCCGGAAAAATACTCATTCATAATTCATAACTACTTGACCATTATTAATCTCTTTAACTCCATACAACCTTTTAAATAAATCTGGATTAATTTTCCAGATTGAAGGACAACACTTAAAACTTAATAACCTTCAAATCCAGTATCTCACTCTATATGCACAAGCTTAGCACTCAAAATCGGACAAGACACAAAGTATATTAAATTCGAAGTTCATCTTTTCTCCAACTCTATCACTATTAATCTATCTATCAACTTCGAATCCTCAACACACTTTTAATCTTTCACATTAATTCAAACTATCCTTCTTGTAAGTTTCAAAATAGCTTTCACATTTACTTCCATATAAAAACTTCCAGACTTTCAATTCCATTAATACACAACCTCCCACATGCATATATTCTCCCATAGCCTCATAATCCTCTTATGCAGACTTTAATCTATGCTAGCATATCCTCTAATCATTTAAAATTTCTATTCATCGGTTGGTAACCTCAAGAAATCTCAACAATAAATTTTAAATCAACTCTTCTGCCTTTCATAATCTGAAAATTATTCCTAACCTCAAGACATCACTTCAAGCCTATCCTTTAAAACTTAAAATAATCAATCTTTAACTATAATTTATATTAAAAAAATCACTATTTGTTCTATGTGCATACCTCAAACAATAAAGCATATATAGCTTTAGGATTATCAGTCCAACAATCCAATCATCTACCATCATCACATTTATAAAATCATAGATATGTATATTCCTTTCACAAAATTTTCTTTCAGATTTGGACAGCATAATACCATTATTCAATAGCGTCAAATTTTATAATCTTACCATCAGCAACTTTACCTACAATGATATCTAGGGAGTGTTTAGGTAACCCTGTAATTACTTTTCAGAAGTACTTTTCCGCAAATCGACACAAATTCCTTCACATATTTACTTCATATACCTTCGTATACTGTAAAAGCACTTCTGAAACTATGATTTTGTTCTTACTTAAACACCATCCTAATTTGTATGTACTATATGTTAATACTATTATTAATAATCAGCAGCTTCTAGGGATTAATCTGTAACAATTCAATCAGTTTCTAATTCTAACTTCCATATTTTGTGTCACAATCAACTATCCATATACATGCGAGTGTTTCAATTTAATTCCCCATTCCACTCTCAACCTATTTCCAATGTACCTCACGGCCTTCGTTCCATAATAATCATTTCAAGCTTTGCACCATAATAATAATACTCCATCAAGCAGAAAACGATACTTATGAACTGGGTTACTAACAAACATACAGGGACATATATAAAACCCAGACCCAATTCCATTCAACCGCAAAATCGTCACCTTCCTTCGTTTAATTTAGAATTCGAAACACACATATAAATATATGCATTTATATTCGACGGTTTTCCTCCCACAACAACAGAATCAAGTACTCTATAATTAGGAAATTACAATCTCTGTTTTCAGTTGACATAACCAGAGGAAAACGAACGAAATCAATACCCAAACTAAGCACCACTTCCATGAACCTTTACCCTCTGCCTTGACAGTAGAAAACAAAAACACCAAACAGCCACTCCATTTTCTTTCTTTTCCTCCTCCTTGTACCATAGCCGACTCCTTACAGCACGGAAAATAGGAGCTCTGTTTCTGACAACCCAAAACAGAGTAGCAAACATACATGCAACGACATCGATGTATGCATATATGTTATATCAGTTCGGCCAAAAAAACCAGAGGAAAGGAATAAATCTCCAGCCACAGAATCAACATGCAAGGAAACCTACACATATTTCGGACTTCCCACTCCCAAAGCTCCATGATTTCGAAACTCAAAAAACACAACACGCGCGCGCACAAAGTTCGGGAAGCAAGGCAGAGGCAAGGAAAGGGACATGCAAGCTCAAAAACCAGCATCATATACCTCATTCTTGCCATAGGGCACGATACAATCGGTCCTACTCTTCTTTCCTCCATTTTCTCTCACTACCCCATCTCTCTCTCCCCTCCATTACAGCCAAACCACGCAGATAACAAAAGAAAATAGCGGGAGATTGATCAGGAGGCTTACCTTGATAGTTTGATCGGTTTGATTCTCCGATCACCTCTTCGGCCACTCCCTCTCTCCGCCGTCTTATCTCTCTCTCTTCTTTCTCTGGTGGTCGATGGAAGAATGGAGGGAGGAGGAGAAGTGGATTCCAATGATTAAAAGGTTGGGGCACACGTGTAAGGTGTGGGAGACAAATTGCTGGACCAGTTTGCCCCTCTATCATATCTATTCCTTAAGTTTTATTCTTTTCTTATTTTTCTGAAATATAAAATATATCCAGAAATCATTCCAAAATATCCTATATGGGTTTTCCTTATCCATTTGCTTCTTTGACCAATATAATAGTTTTTCTAAAAATTTTGAGTCAAAAGTCAACTCCTAACTATTTTTCTTGAATTTTCTAAGAAAATAGCCATTCACTCTAGAAATTAATCCTTAACCCATTTTATGGATTTTTTCACCTCAAATAACTTCTTTATTACTTAAAATAATTTTCCCGAAATTTCCAAATTAATTAGAAACCTTTAAGTGTTTTTCTCAGAATTTTCTAAGAAATTAACCCAGTTTTGCTCTAAAAATAGCTTTAAAATTATTTAAGCCATTTTTGGGAACAAAATTTTCTAAAATATTTCTAAACCCTCAAAATCAATATTTCATAATTTTTTTTAATTTTATGTGGCTATTACATAATTTCAATGAATTTCTTTTTCTGCTTTTCTTGAGTCATAAAATTCAAAGTGTTACATTAGAAATCACATTGTCATTACTCAAAACAATGTAACTTAATTATAGATTTCATAGTGTATCTAAATATTGGTCTATATCTATCATTCGAGAGAGGACTCGTCACCAACATTTCTTCAAAAAGGAAAGGGAGAGAAGAAAAGAAAAAAGAGAAAAAGAGAGAGGGGAAAAAAAAGATAAAGTTCCAAATATATATTCCACCTGAAGTTGTTACAGCTTTCACTTTAGATTTTGTTAGTTTTCGAAACAAGCTGTCTCATTTTGTTATTATGAAACATGAACCCCTTAGGCATGATACAAAATAAAATTAATTATTTGGGACAATATCAATCATTATTTGAATAATCAGTATATATATTTATAATAAGATTATTTTTATAAAGAAGAAAATTTCTAACGAAAAAATATTAACCAGTGCTGTTGACCTGTTTATGTCATAAAGTCAACTACAAAATTAGCGACTATCCTTCTAATAAGAATATTTACAAATGCTTAATATGACTTCATTCACATGATTTTTGAAAGAGGATTATCATAATGCTAAGGGCTTGTTTGGACAAGGACCTAATAGAGAGTTGTGGCTTCTATTCCAGCAACTGAATGTGTTCGATTTTGCCATATTTTTATGGGACAGCATTTCATAAATTATTATTTTTTTTTAATTTTTCACTATAGAAGATTGAACTTTATTATCTCAATTAACACCAAATATCTTCTTAAATCTGATGTTATGTATTCGACTCTTCATAAGTATGCTGGGAGTGTGATTTTCTTTTGTTATGTGAAGGATGATAAAAAATGAAACAAGAGAAAGTTAGTTAGTTAATTTTATGTTGTTATATAATAGACATAGTCATTTTTTACGCACATGTAATTACACTTTACGCCTCTACCCTTCCAAGCAATCTGGCAAATGAATAATCACAAACAAATGGTCTCACTTAATTCCATTCTGTTTACATATTGAAACTACAGGTTTAGGACATAAATATCGAAAGTTGAAGTGATGCTGTTACATCATTGCAGGGTTATCTTGGGCTTCCGACAAGCTGAAATGAAGCCTCTGTACATCTATTTTCTTCTCATCAGAAGAAATATTCTCTAGACATATATTTAATAAATGACGCTTTGAACATTCCTAAGAGCACAAATAATATTTCAAGTCATAATAATATCTGCAACAGCCACAGCTTCCTTTCTTATTGAAGATCGTGTTACATGTACATTTCATGGCCACAGTTCCACTTTCCTATTAAAGACAGTCCCATAAGCAGAAAAGGCAGTACTACGAATAACAGGAATTAGTGACAATAGGGAATAAGAGATGGGAACACTTGTGAATAAAATAATGGGAAGGATAGCCCCATGATAGTTTGAGTGCTTCAGCGTGAGACGAATGGCAGAGAGAAATGTGATGATCATAGCCACCATAGAGATTAGAAGTGTAGAAACACCGAAAAGCAACTTTGAAGGTAGGAAATTGAGGAATGCTTCTTCTGAAAAGGGAGACGTAAGGATGGCCAGAAACATCAGAACAGAAGTTGAGGAAGCGACGAGGGATACTATGGTTGAGAGTATAAAAACATTAAAACTCGGTTGTTTTATGAATAATGGGAGTCCAGAATTTTGATCGTTTCCTCCCGGAAGAGTAAAAACTACAGCAAATGTGATAGTGACAATTAAGATGCCAACAAGAGAATAAGAAGATGCTGTAGCTTTTATCCATTTTTCTCCTTGCTTCATTAATTCTCTGTGATTCTTTCCAAACAATTCTTCAGCTGTGACACCGTCATCGTTTTGAAGTACCCTAACGCTTGGAGGGATTATCCTCTCAACCTCCTGCATTTATTCCCAATGGTGTTAATTCATATTTAAATGCCAACAAAAGCATTGTATTTCACCTTCTAAGCAAAATCGGACACTATATACGTATATATTCTTCTGGTCCTTAATATAAAACATATTTTATAATACAATTTATACTACAAAATAAGTCTTACATTTAGAATTGAAGGAGGATCTATATAATCAATCGAATGTTTTAGAGGACAACATAAATCAACGAAAAAGGAAAATCAATGCATGTGTTTTTGTTTCAGTGAACCTTAAACTAATCAATAATTTCACTGATTTAATTACCAATTCGATATTAAAAGCACTGACGTGGAATCTCATATGACCAAAATAGGTCTTGTTGGACGGGTAGACGATCATGATCCAAACTAGGATTTGATGTGATATGTATACCTTACATTTTAAAGAAGAGGAATCAGAGATGAGGTATTGGCAGACCCACAAATAATGAAATTACTAATAAATCTCCAACGAATCTATATATTAAATAAGACTGAACTTCATTGACACACAAAATTAGGTTTAGTCTACTAAATAAAGGAAAGAAATAAATATAAACAAAATAAAATTTACATATTCTGAAAAAGAGAGAAGATATTAGAAATATTCAAGTAAAAAACGATACTAATGAAATGGGTTACTAACATACATATAGGAATATATGTAAAACCCAGACCCAACTCCATTCAACCGCAAAATCGTCATCTTCCTTCATTTAATTTAGAACTCGAAACACACATATATAAATATTTGCATTTATATTCGACGGTTTTCCCGCCAAATCAACAGAATCAAATACTCTATAATTAGGAAATTACAATCTCTGTTTTTAGTTGACATAACCAGAGGAAAACGAACGAAATCAATACCCAAACTAAGCACCACTTCCCTGAACCTTTACCCTCTGCCTTGACAGTAGAAAACAGAGACACCAAACAGCCACTCCATTTTCTTTCTTTTCATCCTCCTTGTACCATGGCCGATGCCTTACACCAAGGAAAATTTGGGCTCTGTTTCTGACAACCCAAAACAGAGTAGCAAACATACATGCAACCACATCGATGTATACATATATGTTATATCAGTTCAGCCAACAAAACCAGAGGAAAGAAATAAATCTCCAGCCACAGAATCAACATGCAAGGAAACCTACACATATTTCGGACTTCCCACTGCCAAAGCTCCATGATTTCGAAACTCAAAAACCACGACACGCACACACACAAAGTTCGGGAAGCAAGGCAGAGGCAAGGAAAGGGACATGCAAGCTCAAAAACCAGCATCATATACCTCATTCTTGCCATAGGACACGAACCAACCGGTCCTCCTCTTCTTTCCTCCATTTTCTCTCACTACCCCATCTCTCTCGCCCCTCCATTACAGCCAAACACGTGGATAACAGAAAAGAAAATGGTGGAGATTGATCAGGAGGCTCACCTTGATAGTTTGATCGGTGTGCATGTATGGTTTGGGTCTCGGATCACCTCGCCGGCCACTCCCTCTCTCCTCCGTCCTCCTTTTACTTTCTCTGATCTCGATCTCTCTCTTCTTTCTCTGCTGGTCGATGAAGAATGAAGAGGGGAAGTGGATTCCAATGATTAAAAGGTTGGGGCACACGTGTAAGGTGTGGGAGACAAACTGCTGGACCAGTTTGCTCCTTTATCATATCTATTCCTCAAATTTTATCCTTTTCTTATTTTTCTGAAATATAAAATATATCCAGAAATCATTCCAAAATATCTTATATGGATTTTCCTTTTCCGTTAGCTTCTTTGGCCCATATAATAATTTTTCTAAAAATTTTGGATCAAAAGTCACCTCCTAACTATTTTTCTTGAATTTTCCAAGACAGTAGCCATTCACTCCAGAAATTAATTCTTATCTTATTTTATGGATTTTATGCGTCAAGTAACTTCTTTACCACTTGAAATAATTTTCCTGAAATTTCCAAATTAATTAGAAACCTTTAAGTATTTTTTTTAATAGAATTTTCTAAGAAATTAACCCATTTTTGCTCAAAAAATAGCTTTAAAATTATTTAAACTATTTCTGGGGAACAAACTTTTCCAGAATATTTCTAAGTCCTCAAAATCAATATTTCATAATTTTTTCAATTTTATTTAGACATTAAATAATTTTAATAAATTTTTTTCTGCTTTTCTTGAGTCAGAAAATTTGGAGTGTTACATTAGAAATCACATTGTCATTACTCAAAACAATGTAACTTAATTATAGATTTCATAGTGTATCTGAATATTGGTATATGCCGATCATTCGAGAGAGGACTCGTCATAATATTTCTTAAAAAAGGAAAAGGAAAGAAGAAAAGAAGAAAAGAAGAAAAGAAAAAAAATAGAAAAGGAGAGAGGAAAAAAAAAAGATAAAGTTCCAAATATATATTCCACCTGAAGTTGTGATAGCTGTCACTTCAGATTTTGTTAGTCTTTGGAGCAAGCTGTCTCATTTTGTTATTATGAAACATGAACCCCTTAGGCATGATACAAAATAAAATTAATTATTTGGGACAGTGTCAATCATTATTTGAATAATCAGTACATATATTTACAATAAGATTATTTCTATAAAGAAGAAAATTTCTAACGGAAAAAAATATTAACCAGTGCTGTTGACCTGTTTATGTCATAAAGTCAACTACGAAATTAGCGAATATCCTTATAATAAGAATATTTACAAATGCTTAATATGACTTCATTCGCATGATTTTTGAAAGAGGATTATCATAATGCTAAGGGCTTGTTTGGTCAAGGACCTAATAGAGAGTTGTGCCTTCTATTCCAGCAACTGAATGTGTTCGATCGTGCCATGTTTTTATGGGACAGCATTTCATAAATTACTATTTCCTTTTTAATTTCTTACTCCCTTCTCCAGTAGTACATCACTATAGAAGATTGAACTTTCTTATCTCATGAATTAACACCAAATATCTTCTTAAATCTTGTTTGAATCTGATGTCATGTATTTTACTCTTCATATATAAGTATGCTGAGAGTGTCATTTTCTTTTGTTAGTTGAAGGATGATAATAAATAAAACAAGAGAAAGTTAGTTAGCCAGTTAATTTTATGCTGTTATATAATAGACATAGTCATTTTTGACGCACATGTAATTACACTTTAAGCCTCTACCCTTCCAAGAAATCTGGCAAATGAAATAATCACAAGCAAATGGGTCTCAACTTGGTCCTTAATTCCATTCTGTTCAGCCCCTCGAGCTTATATTGAAACTACAGGTTTAGGACATAAATATCGAAAGTTGAACTGATGCTGTTACATCATTACAGGGTTATCTTGGGCTTCCAACAAGCTGAAATGAAGCCTCTGTATATCTATTTTCTTCTCATCAGAAGAAATATTCTCTAGACATATATTTAATAAATGACGCTTTGAACATTCCTAGGAGCACAAATAATATTTCAAGTCATAATAACATCTGCAACAGCCACAGCTTCCTTTCTTGTTAAAGATCGTGTTACATATACATTTCATGGCCATAGTCCCTCTTTCCTATTAAAGACAGTCCCATAAGCAGAAAAGGCAGTACTACGAACAACAGGAATTAGTGACAACAGGGAATAAGAGATGGGAACACTTGTGAATAAAATAATGGGAAGGATAGCCCCATGATAGTATGAGTGCTTCAGCGTGAGACGAATGGCAGAGAGAAATGTGATGATCATGGCCACCATGGAGATAAGAAGTGTAGAAGCAACGAAAAACAACTTTGAAGGTAAGAAATTGAGGAATGCTTCTTCTGAAAAGGGAGACGTAAGGATGGCCAGAAACATCAGAACTGAAGTTGAGGAAGAGACGAGGGATACGATGGCTGAGAATATAAAAACATTAAAACTCGGTTGTTTTATGAATAATGGGAGTCCAGAAAGTTGATCGTTTCCTCCCGGAAGAGTAAAAACTACAGCAAATGTGATAGTGACAATTAAGATCCCAACAAGAGAATAAGAAGATGCTGTAGCTTTTATCCATTTTTCTCCTTGCTTCATTAATTCTCTGTGATCTTCTCTAAATGATTCTTCAGCTGTCATACATTTCTTGTTTTGAAGTATCCTAACGCTTGGAGGCATTATCCTCTCAACCTCCTGCATTTATTCCCAATGGTGTTAATTCACATTTAAATGCCAACAACGGCATTGTATTTCACATTCTAAGCAAAATCAAACGCCATATACATATGTAGTACTCCTTTGGTTCTTAATATAAGACATATTTTGTAGCTAGTGTAATTTGCACTATAAAATGGGTCTTACATTTAAGACCTAAAAAGTATATATACAATCAATTGAATGTTTTAGAGGATGACAGAAATTAAAAAGAAGAAAAATCAATGCATGTGTTATTGTTTCAGTGAACCTTAAACTAATCAATAATTTCACTGATTTAATTACCAATTCGATATTAAAAAAGCACTGATGTGAAATTTCATATGACTAATAATCTACCTCTCATGAGAATTTCAAAACTAACCTTGAACCATTGCAGCTCTCTTTGCATTTGGAACGCTGGTCCATAGATGCGGTTAAGAATGATGTCAGGAGCCTTTGCAGCTGCCGCATGCAGCAAAGTATTTCCATCTCTATCTTTGCTACGGGCAAAGGCATCCTTGACGCGAAGCCCACGGATAAGGTTGAAAACCCTGGCTTGTCGATGCTCAATGGCATGGTGGAAAATGTTTCGATATGAATTGTCCACACTGAGCAAGATTTCAGGATTTGCCTTTGATATTTTAACCACAAACTCAACATTCCCTTCTTTCGCTGCCAGAAATAACGCATTTGCTATAGTTTGCACTTCATCTTTTTTCCTTGCATTCCTGCAAACTAGATCAACAAGTTCATTTGCTTGTGCTTGCTGTAGCCTCATCTCTTTTATTTTCTTGATTCCTACAATGAGACGTGCTCTTTTTTTGGTTAGGTGAGTTGATGAGAATCGATACCAGTGTATATCAATATATCAATAAATTCAATAATAATCGCCAATATCAAATATAAAATTTATAACAAGTTATACTATTTATGTGTCATAAATAGTGCTGCATACAATAGACGGGCCTATCTAATAATAAAAAACTTAAGAATAGTATGTAATTTTTGGAAGCATGATATGTTAGCTAGAAGATATGCCTACCTATAAAATTATCAGCAGAGAAGATGAGCCATCAAAGCAAACGATGTCCTGCTGCAACTTCAAAAGAAAAAACAAAAAAAGGAAGAAATTAAAGGAAAGATCAGTTCAAACAATGTTTTTGTTTCATGTCTTTTGTTATATGAGTTTTAATTAAAGATGAAGTTGATCATCCAAAGAAGAAAAACAGACATATTTTGCTACCTGGCCCTGTTAGTTTCCCCTGTTTTCTTTCCCTTGTGTCTTCGCCTTCATTTTGGATGGGTAAAGAAGCACTTTCGAAACTTGGGGTTGAATTTACATCTATATCTAACAAAGGAGAGCATATAATACAAACCAATGAAAAAAAAATAGAGTAAATATAATAGTTTGATAAGAAAGAAAATGAAGTTATTAGAAATATTTAAGAAGAGATACTGACTGTCATAGATCCATCGTTTCCAGAAGACAAGTTCAGTTGGGCTAGAAATTGTAGAATTCATAGTTGCAATGCCATAAATTGGCTTCCAATCCTCATTATCAGACGCAAAAAGCAATTCTTGGCGTTGACTAAGCAAGTGGTGCGCGATATCTAGGTATCATATTCACACAATAAATAATATATACTGAATGCGGAAACAATAATTATATCAACCTTTTATTAGTGTAAGACCCTTTTGTTTTGATCAACTAAACAACCCACTCTAATTGAGATAATTTAGAAAATTTAGAAGTTTTAACTAGTTTTAGCTAAATTCCTTTTATTTAATATAAAGTTATCAATAGGTAGTTATTATATAGATATTACGTACCGAAACATTGTGTGTCCAAACAACAACAAACAAAAGCAGGACCAAGAGGATCAAACGAATAGAGGGGTTGGAGGTATTCCAATGGAGTTTGAGAATAAAGATAACGCCCCATTTCATGATGACCACTGAAAAAAGCTGATGTAACAGGAAGCTCACATGTTGAGTAGTTTGGAATGTGAAGTAGGTAGGAATTCTTGTCCACTAGACATTTGGCAACTTCAATGCTTCCAGTGACGGTGGCAATTAGGGGTGTGCATGGACTAGACTGGACCGGGTTTGTTATCAACCCGAAGTCTGGTCCGGTAAAGACTTCGGGCTGAAAAAAACAGCCCGAGGTCTGGTCCAGTCCAGTGCCAACCCGAGGTCGGGTTGGACTGGACTTGGTCCTCTAGATTGCCTGGACCAGTCCAGGCAGTCCAAAGCTAATTTTAATTTCTTTTTAAAAAAATTTTCTTCAATAGGAGGTAAGATTGTAACTTACTATATAAAATTTTGCACATATTTTAATTCAAAATTTATCAAATTTGATCATTCCTTTTCAATTTCCCAATGAAGTCATGTTTTATTAATTAATTCTCATCAATATAGATCTTAAATTGTAGAAAATATATATGCATGCTCATTACTTGGAAAGTTAATAGATAAATCTTAATTATTTGAATAGATAAAAACTTTATATAGAAAAATTAAATCAAATTAAAATTATATAAATAATAATTTAAAAAAATCGGGCTAGACTGGACTGGACCAACTGGTCTAAGGGGTCAGTCCCTAGTCCAGTCCAGCCCGATGAGACCAGTCCGGTCCAGTCTGGTCCAGTCTTGTTTCGGGTCAATTTTTTCTGGACTGGACTGGACTGGGTTTGTTCGGGTTGAACCGGACCATACCGGACCACCGGGTTTTTGCACAGCCCTAGTGGCAATTAAGAGTGGCGTATTGCCAAAAGCATCAACAGTTTCTAGGAATTCTGGATTCTCTAACAGTTTCAGCAACTCTTCCATTATGTGGACATGCCCAAACAAGGCAGTAGAGCCGGGAAAACGGGTCGAGCCCGTCGGGCCAGCCCTTTTAGGCCCTGAAATTATGAGGGCCGGGCTTGATATTTTTCTCTTAAAATGAGAAATAAGCCCTGGAGGGCTGGCCCTGGAGGGCCGAGGGCTTAAAAGGGCTAGCCCTGGAGGGCCGCGGGCCGGCCCTTTTAAGCCCTTTTATAATTTTTTTATTTTTTAAATTTTTTTATATAATATTAATGTTATTAATTTTTTACATTGTTAATAATATTTCAAATATTTAGATATTATTATCATTTTAAAATTAAATTTAGTTTTAGACAATAATTTATCCAATTAAATTTTTAAAAAATGGGTTAATTTGGACTTTAATAATGATTTGATTTATATTATATGCGTTAATATTTTTAAACTATATATATATTTGATAATAGAATATTTTTATACTTATATAACTTGTGATTCTATAATTTGAATTAGAAATTCATGAGTTTCAACAACAATGTTTCTCACATTAAAGTAAAATAATAGTTAGATTGCAAAATTTAAAAATAAAATTCTTATAAAGAAGAAAAACTTGATATTTTTGTTACGAAAGAAAAGCATACTTATGAAGAAAAATAATTAATTATAGTGATGATGAAGTTTTAAAAGATTAATGATAGTGTTTATTTATTGCACAATTGTATTATAGATAAAACTTTTAGATGTTGTTATCTTGTTAATGAATGTTTTAGATGTTATTAGATGTTGATGAATATTTATATATGATAATATTTTATATTTGTGACTTAATTTTATTCATATTTATGTCTTTTATTAATAATTTCATTGGTTTATTTTTATATTTTTATAAAAAATATGATAAATATAAAAAATAGTATTTTTTCTTAAACGGGCCAAAAGCCCGCGGGCCGGCCCTGGCCCTGTAATTTAAGGGCCGGGCTTGACAAATTGGGGTATTTTTAAAATTTCAGCCCTAGAGGGTCAGCCCTTTTAAGCCCGCTAGCCCTGAAGGGCCGGCCCTAGAGGGCCGGGCCGGCCCTGATTCCCGGCTCTACAAGGCAGCCACATGAAAAGGTGTTTTGCCAGAAGCAGTAATTTTCGAGGTTAAGGCACTTGGCTTATTCTCTAACAATGCTTTTGCTCTTTCCCATCTGTTTTCACATATAGCTTTATACAATCTATCCTCCACTGCAACCTCCTCTGTGTGTCTTTCTTCATCCTCGGTCGCCGTGCTTCTTTGTTCCCCAATTCGTCCTTGTATATCTTCCCTTATCTCTCCCAATTTACTCACTCCTCTTCTTCGTATTTCCCGCTGTATTTCCCGTAGCCAAGATTCTCTATCTCGCCATATACCGAGTGACCGTGCGATCTTATCTGCTTCTATGTTAATTTGAATATCTGCAATATTTATGGAGGGTCTAGTGAGGGGGAAAAGAAAGACAGAGATATTGGCTGCTTGTGTGTTAGATGTATCCTGGTCCTCTTTCCCTGTTTCTAGGGTGATATGAGGGGATCCATCTATTAATTGTATAACTGAAGACATGCGATGGTTTGTTCATGTTTTTTTTTTAAAAAAAGGTGTTTTTGTCTGATTTAGAAATTTTATGGAAAGTAATATATTATTCTGCAGATTTTATAAAATGTCGAAATAATTTTGTATTTGGTTAAAGTCATAAAATTAATATATTACTTATTGATTTTAAATTTAATAATATATTCGGGTATTTCTTTATTTTTAATGATAACTGTAATATTTGATTATTTTCATAAACAACTTAAAATAATTAGTAATTTTTTAGTCTTTAATTATTTTTAAAAGTTCAGAATATGTTTGTTCAAATTTTTTAAAAAAAGTTTTTTTTAATTTTTTGCTATTTAAAATAGTGCTTTCTTATGAACCATAACTCAAAAGAAAATGGTTAAGTTAAGCAACCATTACCCTTTTAAATAATTTGAAAATCAGATCATAATATTTTTCAAAAGTATCTTTTTGGGGGAAAAAAACGGTTTTTTAAAAAAGACAGATTAAACAAACGAGCCCTAAACATAAAATTGACTAATAAAACCAGCGAGCAATCTTTCTATATTTAGAATATTGTAAAATAATTTGATAAAAGAATATTTATGTGTCCCCCCGTTGAAAAATAAATAAATAAATGAGAAGAAAGATTTTCTAAATTGCTAGCTGTAATTTCTTGACAAGACTCAGCTATAAGACTAAACGTATATTATGTATGGGCCATTCATTGCTGAAAAATGAAAGGTTCAATAATATAAAGATTGAGTTTGGTAAAGTGAACTGACCTTCAGGTGTATAAAACTGACGAGGAGGGGCGAATGCAAGCATTTTGGCTAGTGGCTATATATGGTGAACTCAATCCCTACATTATTGTTTTGTAACCATCAAACCAAAATTGGAACAAATTAAATGAGTCGCACAAATATCACTATATGTACTCCCAAAAAAAAAAAAAAAAAAGACTTGATATATATTGCATTAATTAAGATATAACTAAGAATCAAATGCACTTACCAACTCAACCTCTGGTCTGCTTCAGCGATTACTCTTCACAAAAACTATGCGTACATCTGAGTTCATTGTCACACCGCCAATATATATACACACATACACGTGTTCGCGCGAGCAAAAAAGCCTGAGTTAACTGTAAAATTCTTCTAACTTTATCCTTTCCTCCATCTACAAGCAATCGCTTTATTAACGCATGAACCGACACAGGATGCATCCCACAGAGCCTTTTTCCCCCCTCTCCATTTCATTAGTGATTAGTGTTTATTTCATCTCAGGGGGGAAAGTCATTTTGCACCATGTTTCTTATATTATTCCGCTCAGCTTGCCTATCTCAAAGATTTAATCGTTGAAAAACATAACCATATTCATGTTTATGGAAGAAGACGGGCAGTGTACACGAATCCGTTTGTTGAATTTGGGTTTTTATCCATTTTAGCCTGATACATTGACTTGAATATAGAGTAAACAAATCGCAATCTAAAAAAAAAAATGTAAAATATTTCAAATGGAGAGCAATTAATTCTTTTGCCTTAGTCAGTCTTTAATTTGTTCCCTTGCCTCTGTCTCTGCCCTAAGCCATTCTCTGCAATTAACAAGTAGTCAATGAATCTTCCTGCTCTGTTTTTCTTTCTGACTTGTGGATGCTCTGCTCAATCATATTCATTTATAAATATTTGTCTTGTCCGTCACATCAGTAGTTTCACAGATTTCATAACACCATTAGGCATTAGCCCTTGTTAAACGGTTTTAAAACATTAGGTACTAACATAGCTAATTAACGGAATAAATTTAAGGAAAATTCTAAAAAAAATCCTTGAAATATAAGAAATTCCAGATTGGGTCCTGGAATTTCGAAAATGACAGAAAGGGTCAGTGACCCAATTTGTCATTTATAAAATCAAGAGGAATTGACAACTTTGCCCTCATTTGTTATTCAGTATAATGATTTAAGGAATCACTATAAAGGTTTAGGCGTTAGCTAAATTCGTGTAGCGAATAACTACTCACTTTTTCATAGTCAGGTGTTTTGTTATTAACTACAACTAAATTTTGTAATCACTAAAACAATTTAAACATTACCTAGATTCGTGTAGAGAATAACTACTCACTTTTTCATTTCAGGTACCTTATTATTAACCACAACTAATCTTATAATAACTAGAATAGTGTAAGCGTTACCTAGATTTATTTAGAGAATAACTACTCACTTTTACTTAGTCAGAGGCAAAATTGTCAATTTGTCTTAATTTCACAAATGACAGATTGGGTCACTGACCCTTTCTGTCATTTTCGAAATTTTAGGACCCAATCTGGAATTTCTTATATTCCAAAGACTTTTTTTGGAATTTTTCCTAAATTTAAATGACTTGATAAAAAAGGAATATATATATATATATATATATATATAAAGTTCCGCGCATGAACCTTTTTTTTTTTTTAACCGGAAAAGCTTAATATCATTAAAAGAAAAAGGTAACAGATACACTTATGCAGAAAAGAGAAAAGAAACGAAGACAACAGCCAAACGATACCGCAGAGCTGCAGAGACAAACCGAATAAAGACAACTAGCCTAAACTTGCAGGTTGAAAGTGAGGAGGCCAGTTTTTATTCCACCATAATCAAAAGAAAGAACAATAGAGAGTGGTTGTCCAAAGTCCCAAGACAAGCTCTCCCGGGCCCACCTTCTTTGATGCCAGTGCTGCAAAGACGAAAGCAGCTTCAACAAACCCCCTATGACAGAAGGGTGAAGAGACCTTTGAAATTTGATAACAAATAGCAAAGAAACAGCGATCATGGCAGAAGTAAACCAGCATCCAGAACAGACAAAAATAACCCACAAGAAAAGGTGAAGACAGATCAAACAAGACAACGACAAAAAGAAAAACAAAAACAAGTCACAGTGCTTAATCCTAAAAACAAACAGGGGAGACCTATACTCCAAATGCACACCCAGAGATCCCCCCACCCTTCGTCGCATTGAGAAAAAACCTCATGGTGATTGGGTGGCTGTGAGCCAGCCACCAAACCTCAGAAAGCAAGTATCAGCAAGATGAGTTTCCATCGCTCCCAACTTCAGACCGTCCCACGGCTTCAGTGTGTTAAACTTCAGATTCTTCAGAGTCTTGATTCCAACCTTGAATGAAGCTTCACTCAGCATTATCGACTCCTCGACTACCTTGTAAGTCTTGATCCCCACCCTCTCAAAGCCTCCAAGCTGATAAACGTTAAGATCCCCGCCAACCTTCTGAATCGCTGCCTGGAGTCTCTTTTTTCAGTTTACCTTATCCAGATTTCTTCTTTACTGGCTTTCTTGACGAGTTTGGGCAAACACTAAATCCTATAATATAGTTTCATAGATAAATGGGTCAATGCATAGTCTATTAAACTTTTATTCTCAAAATATAACTTCTCTTTGACCTATTAATGAACTCTATTTTTTGTATTTAATAGTTGGTCATCTTGGACAATATTTCTTACTCAACCTATTCTCTTCGGAGGGTTCCTTTTTATACAGTTACTCTACTTAGTAACTGGTCATCTTGATCAAGAGTATTACTTTTATATATTACATTAACTCATAACTTATTTTAGTCCGGAAAAATACTCATTCATAATTCATAACTACTTGACGATTATTAATCTCTTTAACTCCATACAATCTTTTAAATAAATCTGGATTAATTTTCCAGATTGAAGGACAACACTTAAAACTTAATCAATAACTTTCAAATCCATTATCTCACTCGATATATACAAGCTTAGCACTCAAAATCGGACAAGGCCCAAAGTATATTAAATTTGAAGCTCATCTTTTCTCCAACTCCATCACTATTAATCTATCTATCAACTTCGAATCCTCAACACACTTTTAATCTTTCACATTAATTCAAACTATCCTTCTTGTAAGTTTCAAAATAGCTTTCAGATTTACTTCCATATAAAAACTTCCAGACTTTCAATTCCATTAATACTCAACCTCCCACATGCATATATTCTCCCATAGCCTCACAATCCTCTTATACAGACCTTAATCTATGCTAGCATATCCTCTAATCATTTAAAATTTCTATTCATCGGTTGGTAACCTCAAGCAATCTTAATCTATGCTAGCATATCCTCTAATCATTTAAAATTTCTATTCATCGGTTGGTAACCTCAAGCAATCTCAATAATAAATTTTAAATCAACTCCTCTACCTTTCATAATCCTCTACCTTTCAGTGAACTTTAAACTAATCAATATTTTCACTGATTTAATTACCAATTTGATATTAAAAAAAGCACTGGTGTGGAATTTCATATGACCAATAAGCTACCTCTCATGAGAATTTCAAAACTAACCTTGAACCATTGCAGCTCTCTTTGCATTTGTAACGCTGGTCCGTAGATGCGGTTAAGAATGATGTCAGGAGCCTATGTAGCTGCCGCATGCAGCAAAGTATTTCCATCTTTATCTTTGCTACAAACAAAGGCATCCTTGAAGCGAAGCCCATGGATAAGGTTGAAAACCCTAGCTTGTCGATGCTCAATGGCATGGTAGAAAATGTTTCGATATGAGTTGTCCCCAGTGAGCAAGATTTCAGGATATGCTTTTGATATTTTAACCACAAACTCAACATTCCCTTCTTTCGCTGCCAGGAATAACGCATCCGCAATAGTTCTCACTTCATCTTTTTTGCTTGCATTCCTACAAACTAGATCAACAAGTTTATTTGCTTGTGCTTGCTGTAACTTCATCTCTTTTATTTTCTTGATTCCTACAATGGTACGTAACACGTTTTTTTCCATGTTAGCTGAGTTCATGAAAAGCGATATCAGTGTGTGTGTGTGTATCAATATATCAGTAAATTCAATCATCATCAATATCAAGTATAAAATTTATAATAAGCTCCATACAATATACGAGGCTATCTAATAAGTAGAAAACTTTAGAAAAGTATGTAATTTTTGGAAGCATGATATGTTAGTTAGAAGATACGCCTACCTGTAAAAGTATAAGCAGAGAAGATGAGCCATCGAAGCAAACGATGTCCTGCTGCAACTTAAAAAGAAAAAACGGAAAAAGGAAGAAATTAAAGG
This sequence comes from Neltuma alba, assembly GCF_004799145.2. NCBI lineage: Eukaryota > Viridiplantae > Streptophyta > Magnoliopsida > Fabales > Fabaceae > Neltuma > Neltuma alba. Next base: position 101,570 of record NW_021632810.1, on the reverse strand, counting down.
AAAGCTCAGCTCATATAAAGGAAAAGGTTCAAACAATGTTTTTTTGTTTCATGTCTTTTTCTATAAGAATTTTAATTAAAGATGAAGTTGATCATCCAAAGAAGAAGAAAAAGACATTTTGCTACTTGGCCCTGTTAGTTTCCCCTGTTTTCTTTCCCTTGTGTCTTCGCCTTCATTTTGGATGGGTAAAGAAGCACTTTCGAAACTTGGGGTTGAATTTGTATGTATATCTAACAAAGGAGAGCATATAATACAAACTAATGAAAAATAGAGAGTAAATATAACAGTATGATAAGAAAGAAAATGAAGTTATTAGAAATATTTAAGAAGAGATACTGACAGTCATAGATCCATCGTTTCCAGAAGACAAGTTTAGTTGGGCTCGGAATTGTACAAGTCATGGATGCGATGCTGTGAATTGGTTCCCAAGCTTTGAAAGCAGATGCAAAAAGCAATTCTTGGCATTGACTAAGCAAGTGGCCAGCGATATCTGAGTATCATATTCACACAATAAATAATATATACTAAATGCGGAAACAATGATTATAACACCGTTTTATTAGTGTCAGACCCTTTTGTTTTGATCACCTAAACAACCCATTCTAATTGAGATGATTTAGAAAATTTAAAAGTATTAACTAGTTTAAGCTAAATTCCTTTTATTTAATTTAGTTATTAATAGGTAGTTATTATATCATAGATTTTACGTACCGAAACATTGTGTTTGCAAACAACAACGAAGCAGAGTAGGACCAAGATCATAACCAACATAGCGGGGTTGGTGGTATTCCAATGGAGTTCGAGAATAAAGATAACGTCCCATTTCATGATGACCACTGAAAAAAGCCGATGTAACAGGAAGTTCAGATGTTGAGTAGTTTGGAATGCAAAGTAGGTAGGAATTCTTATCCACTAGACAATTGGCAACTTCAATGCTTCCAGTGACGGTGGCAATTAAGAGTGGCGTATTGCCAAAATCATCAACAGTTTCTAGGAATTCTGGATCCTCTAACAGTTTCAGCAACTCTTCCATTATGTGGACATGCCCAAACAAGGCAGCCACATGAAATGGCGTTTTGTTCGAAGCAGTAATTGTTGAGGTCAAGGCATCTGGGTTTTCCTGCAACAATAATTTTGCAATTTCCCATTTGTTATCACATATAGCTTTATACAATCCATCCTCCTTTGCAACCTGCTTTGTGTGTCTTTCTTCATCCTCGGTCGCCATGCTTCTTTGTTCCCCAATTCGTCCTTGTATATCTTCCCTTATCTCTCTCAATTTACTCAGTCCTTTACCCGCTATTTGGTCCAATATTCGATTTAGCCAATATTCTCTATTTCGCCTTATACCGAGTGACCATGCCATCTTATCTGCTTCTTTGTTCATTTCGCACGCTGCAATATTTATGGAGGGTCTAGTGAGGGGGAAAAGAAACAAAGAGAGATATTGGCGGCTCGTGTGTTAGACGTATCCTAGTCCTCTTTCCCTGTTTCTAGGGTGATACGAGGGGATCCATCTATTAGTTGTATAATCGAAGACAGGCGATAGTTTGTTCATATTTAAAAAAAAAAAAAAAGGTGGCTTTTGTCTGATTTAGAAATTTTATGGAAAGTAATATATTATTCTAGTGATTTTTAGAAAATGTAAAAATAATTTTGCATTTGGTTAAAGTCATAAAATTAATATATTACTTATTTATTTTAAATTTAATAATATATTCGAGTATTTCTTTATTTTTATGACAACTGTTATATTTGATCATTTTCATAAACTACTTAAAATAATTATTAACTTTTTTAGGTTTTAATTATTCTTAAAAGTTTAGAATATGTTTGTTTTTTTTTTATTTTTTTTTATTTTTTCCTATTTAAAATAGTGCTTTCTTATGAACCATAACTCAAAAGAAAATGGTTGAGCTAAGCAACCATTGCTTTTTTAGATAATTTGAAAATCAGATCATAATATTTTTCAGAAGTATCTTTTTGGGAAATAAAGTTTTTTTTAAAAAAAGAGAGATTAAACAAACGAGTCCTAAACATATAATTGACTAATAAAACTAGCCAGCAAATTTTCTATATTTAGAATATTGTAAGATAATTTGACAAAAGAATATTTATGTATCCCCCCTTGAAAAAATAAAATAAATAAATGAGAAGAAAGATTTTCTAAATTGCTAGTTGTAATCTCTTGAGATGACTCAGCTATAAGACTAAACATATATTATGATCAAATTAATTAATTATTTCTATAGGCCATGCGCCGCTGAAAAATGAAAGGTTCAATAATATAAAGATTGAGTTTTGTGTAGAGTGACCTGACCTTGTGGTGTACAAGAAAACGGATCAGGAGGAGGACCGAATGCAAGCATTTTGGCTAATGGCTATATATGGTGACCTCAATCCCTGCATTATTGTTTTGTAACCATCAAACCAAAATTGGAACAAATTAAATGAGTCGCACAAATATCACGATATATACTCCCAAATAAAAAAAAAGACTCGATATATATTGCATTGATTAAGATATAACTAAGAATCAAATGCACTTACCAACTCGACCTTTGGTCTGCTTCAGTGATTAATCTTCACAAAAGCTACGCGTACATCTGAGTTCAACATATATATATATACACGTGTGTACGCGCGCAAAAAAGTCCGAGTTAACTGTAAAGTTCTTCAAGCTTCATCCTTTCCTTCATCTACAAGCAATCGCTTTATTAATGCCCATTTGAGCAAAATACCCAAATTACATATCCTTCTTGTTTGCTAATTACGCAGACCTCCTGTCTAACACACACACACACACAGACAGAAATACCTTTCGTATCTGAACAGAGACTACTCCCTACCTATTTTGATTAAAAGAAGAAATAATTTTGATCTGGTTGAAATCATAAAATTAATATATTACTTATTTATCTTAAAATATAATGATATATTCGCGTAATAATTAGATTTCATAGACAATTATATTTGATTATTTTCATAAGCTACTTAAAATAATTAGTAATATGTTTTTCTTAGATTTTAGTTATTTTTAAAAGTTTAGGATATGCTTGCTCAAATTATTAAAAAAATAGTGCTTTCTTGTGAACCATAGCTCAAAAGAAAATGATACGGTTGAGCCAAGCAATCATTACTCTTCTAAATAATCTGAAAATCATTTGATTAAAAAAGTGACATCAACAAACAGGCCCATAATCAAAGTTCATACTAACTCCGGTTCTAATTATAAGACCTCATTTGTATACTACAAACAAAATCTCATAATTAGGACTGGATTCAAAAGTATCTTTTTTTGAAAAAAAAAGTGAATTTTTTTTTTAAAAAAAGAAGTTTAAACTAAGGAGCTCTAAACATATAATTGACTAATAAAACTAGCGAGCAATCTTTCTAACTATATTTAGAATATTATAAAATAATTTGACAAAAGAATATAATGCGTCTCCCCGTGGAAGAACAAAACAAATAAATAAATAAAAAGAAAAGAAGAAGAAGAAATCTTTTCCTAGTTGAAACTTCATCGCACGACTCAGCTTCAAAACTAAACCTACGGCATGATGAAATCAATGATTTGTATAGGCCATTCGATGCAGAAAATAATGGACGGCCCAATAATAATATACGATTGACCTGTCCTGTTGGGCATGGAGGCTTGTGGCTAGGGTGAACTCTCAATCCCTAAATTATTATATCGTAACCATGAAACAAAATTTGGAATACACCATAAAAAATGCTTCTCCGGTCTACAAAAATAGGTGTTGAAGAAATATTATAGATATATATATTGCATTAAGTAAAATAAAAATAAGAATCAAATGCACTTGCCAACTCGACCCTTGATCTGCTTCAGTGGTCAGTCCCCACAAAGCCTATGGATACAACTAACCCCATGGCAAGACCAATATGCAAAAAAGTTGGATACAAAATATAATTTTGTCATTGTGATCTTATAAAAGTTTGAATTAATAATGAATCAGAGAAACACAGAGAGACAAGTTGGGAACACAGAATCACCAAATAATTGAAAAAGGTACAAGTTAATCTTTATCGTCTGTAAAAGCCTAATCTTCCGCAGAATAATCATTACCAGTTTCCTCAGCATCTAACGCCGCAATCGGAAAGGACGGCGAACTTGGAGCCCCAGAAGAAGGACTGTGAACAAGAGAGGCGGACACGAGAGATGCAGACGCCGATGGCTAATGAAGCGTGAAGAACAACGGGAAGAGATCAAGTCGGTGACGCAGACGAAGACGAGAGGCAGAGGCGCAGGGAGAGAGCAGGGAGCACTGTGCATATATAGAGGCAGAGTCACCCAGACAACTATGTTGTCTTAAACATATAGAAGGAGGGTAGGTATAGGCCAAGCGGCCTTATTCAATCTACGTAACTTTAATACCTGTAGTATAAAAGGAGCTGAGCTGATCTCATTTCCTAACCGGCTCCTCTCACAAGTAGTGTTCATATGAACAGTACGGTTCCCATCACAAAATGAGGGATTGCATGTTGGGCTTTGTGCATGTTACTTACACCCTCGGCTGGAAATCAGGGAGAATGGTACGGGAAGATTCAAATTTCAACTTTTGGAATTCCTTCCATCCTCATTTTTTCACCATCCCTTCCCTCCTTCCTTTCCTATCTACCATTTTTGTTTTTCCTTGCCCCAAGCATCCCTCCTATTTCTCTCTGTTTTTCTGTTTCTGCATCTCTATTAAGTTGACTGTCGGTCATGAGTTTTCCATTTTTTCTGATCAATCTCACCTCCAATATCACTACTGGTGGTTTAAAGGTAAGATTTCTCCGTGTTCCTCTTCGTTTTTCTCATGCTTTTTTTCCCCAATTCATTCATCCTTTTTCTACTCTATTCTTCTTCATCTAATTATTTTCCATCACTTAATCTATTTTATACTTCATTATTCTCTTTTTTTTTTTTTTTTGACTTCTGGGACATTCAAGTCATCCATTTGAACAGATCAAATACAAACAGCGAGTCACAGGAGAGGTCGTCGGCTAAAAGTATCCTCGATCATTCTTTGTTCTCTGCTCTTTCTCTTTCTTTCTCTTCCAAAGGCATGAGTATCAGAGGTTTGGCTGTATTTAATGGAATGGTTTCTTAAATTTCTGGTCAATCAATCTCTTGCAGAGCTGTCAGACACACAACATTTGATTCTTGAGGACAAATGCTAATCCATTATCAGTTCATATTTTGTAAGTGTTCTATTTATATTGTCGTGAAATGCTAATTTATTTTCTCAAGAGTTCTTCTCACTAATATATTTACTCTTTATTCATCGATAGGTTCAGCAGGTCCTCTTCTTCGAAGCAAGATAGTGTGTAGTCAACTCATTCAGGGAGTCCTATTAACTATGATTTAAGATTCTTATTTATCTGTTTTTTTTTAATTTTTCTTCCACAATCGCTTGGTTTTTCATTTACAGGTAAAATGATAGAGTTTGTCGTCCAAAGTCTGAGAGAAGAATTTGAGTAGGAGTATGCGCGAGTACCTTCTCTTTACATGTTATTTAATTTCTTTTTTAACTTAAAGGCGCATATTGCTCTGGATGCGTACGTTTTTTTGTTGTTCTTTCTAATGTTGTGAAATTTTTTCTTTGTTCTGGATGTGAAAGTCACTCTTCGCTCTGCAAGAGCAATAGGGTGATCAGCTATGGTCATTGGATTAGGCGAAAGAATGCTGACTGTGGTTGTTGTTGCTACCAAAGTGTACTTTGAGCAATGGTTTGGTTTTGAATATGGGAACTGAAAGATTCCGTCAAAGTTTCAACTTCGATTTTTGCTCCTTCATAATAGTTTAACCTTGATAATAGTGCTTGCACTTTCATGCTTGTATATGCAGATCACCTTTTACCATTTGCATGATGTGCTCAAAGTTTTGTTTAAATGACCGTATATATGGTTACTTTTTGGATTCTGTTAGTTGGTGATTATTTTTCTGTTTCTTTCAGATTCATGTTTGTATATTATGAAATCAAGATTATATTTTTTGGTGATTTATTCTTGGTAACGTGTGCGGTAGTTGGTAATTTTCAGCTTTCTAACCCCACTTTGAGAAAATATTAGCTACCATGCATGTATTCTGCAGCTTTCACACTTTTTTTTTTTGGCCCAAAATGCAGCTCACAGAAAGAAATTTCACTCAAAATGTTAAGTGATATGATTTGCATAAAAGCGGAGGCAGGAGCAGCTTTTAAAAAAATGTAACCTGTCATTCATAAGCGAAAAGAACCAGCCCATAACCCCACTTTAAGAAAATATGAGCTGCCATGCATGTAATCTGCAGCTTTTCACACTGTTGGTGCACTTGTTATCATACAGTTGGTTCACAGAAAGAAATTTCACTCAACATGTTAAGTGTATGATTTGCATAAAAGCGGAGGCAGGAGCAGCTTTTAAAAAAATGTAACCTGTCATTCATAAGCGAAAAGAACCCACATAACTCTTATCACCCAGGATGGTAGCTAAACATCTATCCTGTTTTCCAGCATCTTGAAGTATTGTAAACTTGTACTGTGATATGGTTTGCAGATTGGCCGTTTTTGCAGTCCATTTTTTCTTGCTAAAATTGTTGGATTATTTGTTATATTGATTTCTAAAACTAACATTTTCCAGTTCCTAACTTTTTAAGTATAGAGATATCTATCAGATAGTAGATTTTTCGCAGAACATCCTTATTATTGGTTGGGAATTCAACTGTTACAACAGACCAATTCCATGATTGCATGTTATTCACACATACGTTTTCGGTTTCAGTTTCTTTAAGGTTCAGCTAATCTGTAATCATGCCTTCTTTTAAGATGAAATGTTTATCAGGAGTCCCCTGGGTGAACAGTAAAATGATTTTTGTCTATTACTGGTCACAAGTCATAAGGAGGTCACAAATTTCAGTCGGTTATCAAGCTTCCACATATCCCGTTCTTAGTTTCTGCATGTTGTTTTTATTGTCCGAAATATGCACAAGAGGCACTTTATGCGCAGCAACCAACTCAGAATTTCATGAATATGCTGCCTGACATTGTTTAAAAATATATCAAATATTAATCTAACTCTTTTACCCTACGAATACAGTTAGTAAAACGTGTACTTGCACAAAATTATTATTCCAATGAAGAGAAAATTGTGAAGTTAGCAGCAAAGAATAATGAATGCGGGAATTCTATATCATATTAACCGGAGTTATCATTTGGTGGAATGTCTATTTAAAAAATAAATATGTTTTAATTCCATTTATCAATAATCTTATATTTTAATAGGACGTCATCTCAGAAAACCTTTTAAAAGAAACTGTACGAGTTACTAGGAGTTATGTTTTTCTTTTTGTAGAAGATCACTCTTATTTGCAATGATTACTAACAAATAAAAAAATGTCAAGAGTAATTATTACTTCATGTGAGTTTATATCTATTAAAATATGTTTTTGCAAATGACTAATTATATATTTCTATTTTAAGGATGAAAAGTATTGAAGGATTGAAGATCTTTTTTTTCATGATAATGAGAATGGATATATGTAAGAAAAACTACAATTTTATTTATGGAGATGTGTTTCACAATTGGCACACATCAAGTTAACTGAAAATACTGCATTTAAAACACAAGTCGCTGTATTTAGAACAACTAATATTCTGTATAAAAAGGTCTTTCGAAATTTGCATACATGAGTTTGTTCTTTTGTTTAGTCTGTGTGATTCTTATATGTACTACTTTTTATAATCTTTTCTTTTCTTTTATGTTTCATTGAATTGAATCATTTCTTGCTAGTGAAAATTGAAAAATTGTAAGGAAGAATTTCTATAAAGTTTTAATTAACATAATTATTAAGAAGTTTTAATAACAATAGAATATCTTATAATAACAAATTTTAGAACAGTGCATAACATTTTCTTATTTGTTTTAAAACCTTTTTGTAGTTATTTTTTTTCTTGGGTTCTTGGTAATTCTCTCAAATTATTATAAGATCGTTGTTGATTGATATTTGATGCTTTAATCCAAGTCACTATATGTATGCATCCCGCGCAAAATGCTAGTTCAATGACAAAAAGAAAAGAGAGAAAAACATCGAACTATGCTGCACACTTTTTCAAATAATTCATGTGCTTTGATCTTTTCCTTAATGAATTAAATTATGCGAACGGACTTCTTTTAGTATTCGAAAGGAACATCGCTACTGTCCAAATTCTAAAAGGCATGACCATTTGTGCACTTCCGGGAAGGTGCCTCTTTCACAACTGTGGCACGACCATTTGTGCCCTTCCTGGAATGCGTATCTTTCGCTAGTGCCCAAATTCTAAAAGGCATGACCATTTGAAGGAATGGTGGGCCATGCGAAAATGACTAAATAAAATAGTTACAAAACGGCCATGGTTGAAGGATGAAGAGTGACTCACAAGAGTGATAAGGGAGTGTTAAAGAGTAGGTAAGCAAACTAGTCCTGCGATCAACAGGAAGGTTACATGTTCACTGGATCCTGATCATTCAAAGGCAGAAGAAGATTTACGCGAGAGGAATACTTAGAAAATGTTTGAAGACGTTGATATGAATGAGATAAGTGAGGACACAGAGCGACCCGCACGCCAGAAGATGGATGGGTCGAGTAATGCCATGCCTCGGCCAAACAACGCACACGAAACAAAAGGGGTATAAAGAACTCAGATTTCTTACGAGGCTGCAAATGTGTACAGAGAGAGAAATAATATAATATGCCAGAAAAGTCATCTTACTATTGCAGGGTTGTACACTATACATAATAGTTCAATATCGTAGCACGTGTACATAATGATGACAGCCGTAAAGCAAAGATTAACAACTCATAACAACTCACCCAAAATATAACCCAAGATTACCAATATTCCCCCTTCTGAGACAAAAGGCTATCTGGAGCTTTGATTCTGGTTCAGTCAGATCAACACCGAAACCTTCTTCTCTAGCCATAACATTTAACTTGTGTCTACAGACAACAAACATGGCGTAAGACAGAGGTTTAGTTAGTACATCTGCCACCTGATGAGTTGCAGGAACATAACTCACATTGATAAGCCCTGCTGCTACCTTCTCTCTGATAAAATGCCCATCAAGCTCCACATGCTTTGTTTTTAAATGCAGTACCGGATTTTCCGCCAACGCAACAATGCCTGAGTTATCACACCAAATAGTTGGAGTATTTACAATGGTTACACGCATCTGCTTAAAAAGTGACGGAGTCCAGAGAAGTTCAGTGATACAATCTGCCACACTGCGATACCCTGCCTCTGTAGATGATCGAGACACAACCTGTTGTTTCCTTGATATCCATGATATGGGTGTAGAACCCAGAAAAACACAGTAACCACCTGTTGATCTTCTATTTTCTGGCAACACATGTTCCGTTTCCTTAGGAGATTTCTTTTCTGCGGTACCTCCCCAGTCCGGGTCAGCATAAGCTTGTAGAGTAAACTTCGATGAAGGTTTAACCGGAAGACCATACGTACTTGTGCCATTCAAATACCGCAACAACTTCTTGACACATCGCCACTGTTTTCTCTGTTGGTGCATGCATAAATTGACTTAGTTTGTTGACAGTGAACGTCATGTCTGGACGAGTATACCAGACATACTGCAGCGAGCCAACAACACTCCTATACAGCTTTGGATCAGAGAACGCAGCACTATCATTAGCATGAAGCTCAATGTTAACGGCCATGGGAGTGGCAAAAGAGTGGGAGTTCGACATCTGAGCTTTTGCAAGTAAAGCATGAATATGTTTCATCCGTGTTAAATGAATACCAGCAGAGGTTCTGTGAAATTCAATACCTAAGAAGGTTGATAAATCACCAAGATCCTTCAAGGAAAAGACACTATCCATGGTCTTAATAAGTTGCTGAATAACAACTTTGTTAGAGCCGACTAGGATCAAATCATCAACATAAACAACCAGATATACAGTACCTAGTTTGTCCTCTTGAATAAAAAGACATGTATTAGCCTTGGATGCAACAAAACCAAGTGAATTCAAATAAGTACTAAGCTTTGTAAACCAAGCATGAGGGGATTGCTTTAAGCCATATATTGCTTTCTTAAGCTTGCAAACAAGACGTTGCCATGAGAATCATATTTCACAAAACCAGGTGGTTGTTCTATAAACACCTCCTCAGTTAAATCACCATTTAAAAAGGCATTATTGAAATCAGTTTGATGCAACATCCAACCATTTGACACAACCAAGGTTAAGAGAATCCTTACTGTTATTGCTTTGACTACAGGCTGAAAGTATCTTGATAATCTAATCCAGCCACTTAAAAATAACCTTTTGCAAGTAGATACCCTTTGTACTTAGCAATAGTACCATCAGCATGAGTCTTCAACTTGTATAACCATTTGCAGCTAACAAGTTTTCTATCACTGGGCATAGAAACTAAATCCCGAGTCCCAAATCGAACAAGTGCATCATACTCTTCTTGAATAGCCTGTCGCCAATTAGGATCTGCTAATACCTCTTCAACATTTTTAGGAATTGAGACATCTTCAGCTACAGTGAAAACTTTAGGCTTGAAAACTCCAACTTTGCTCCTAGTAATCATAGGATGATGATTTTTGGGTGTAGGAGAAGTAGGTTGGGAAATTGACCCTATAGGTGCAGATGATATAGTAGAAGATGTTGGTTCAAAGGGTGCAGTGGAAAGTTGTGATGGTATGGATGATATTGGCTTAGAGGGTGTAGTGGAAGATGGTGTAGGTTGTGGAGCCTGTATGGGTGAGGGAAAGGAGGTAGAAAAAGGAGGTTTGAAACTAATGGTTGAAGGTAAATCAAGTACAGGTGTGGAGAAGCGAACATTGAATTGGGTTTTGCTGGGAAAGATAGTCACATGGAATTGAACGTGTCCGGCAACATAGACATGACCAGTGGACCTGTCAAGGCACTTGTAGCCTTTATGCATAGTACAGTAGCCAAGAAAAAAGCACGGAGCAGATCTGTGATCAAAGTTTATGATTGTTGTATGGCCTCAACAGTGGAAAACATTCACTGCCAAAAACTTGTAGGATAGAATAATATGGTTTTGTACCATAAATTTTCTCAAAGGGAGTTAAACCCCCTATATTGACAGTTTGCAGCCTATTCAATAGGAAAACGGCAAATAAAAAAGCATCACTCCAATAATACAATGGTAATGAGGCATTGGCCAAAAGAGTTAATCCACCTCCTGCATCCATTGCAATAAACAATTAATTTCATTTGCTTTTCCGCAAAGCTAGACTGAAATGGACACAGCAACTAATTCATTGAAATTCATCAAATGTCAATATTATTAAATCAATGCTCCTCTTGTTCTTAATCTAAGACCCATTTAACTAATTTGATTAGATTAAAGATGTTAGTTAAGTTAGTTAATTATAAAAAATATGACATATTTTTCCTAAAATACTATAATCATCTTTCTTCATATCCTTTCCTTTCTACTTGATTATGGTTGATGAAATATCAATAGAAATAATTGAGAAAAACTGATAAATATAAGAAATAAGTCTAATATTTATGACTACATTCAACTTAACAATTAGATAATATATTAAGGATAGGAGGAGTAATTTCCTAACACACTATATATTTGACTAATTTAAGCATCTTGCTCTGCTGAGGTCCCTTAGAGAGAGAGAGAGAAATAGTTGTGCCACCCCAGATTAGCCAGGACGCTCTCTCTCACACAGAAACATGTGCTTCTAGAACAAAATGAATAGTCCAATTAACCAAAAAAAATGTTTGTTTTTCCTCATAACCTTGAACCATTGCGGTTCTCTTTGCATCTGCAATGTTGGCCCATAGATGCGATTAAGAAGGGAAGCAGGAGCTCGATATGAGTTATCTCCAATGAGCAAGATTTCAGGATTTGCTTTCGATATTTGAACCACAAACCCAACATTCCCTTCTTCTGCTGCATGAAAATACGCATCCGCAAGAGTAATCACCTCATCTTTTTTGCTTGCAATCTTACAAACTAGCCGAACAATTTCATTTGCTTCTTCTTGAGCTCTTACAAACTAGCATGATACGTGACACCTCTTTTTTGTTAGCTGAGTTGATGAGAATTAATTTCAGTGTGTATCAATAATATCAATCATTGTACGTCAATATCTAATATGAAATATAAATTAAGTTATATTATTCCTCGTACTTAAATATAATAACTAGTTGGGAGTTTTTAATATAAGACGTCAGTTTATTTTGTCTCTCAAATTTATAATATGTTCTAAAAAATTCCCCTATTAATTATAAGGTTAAGGTATTTCCACCAAGTGTAGTTCCAATTTACATGTATATGTTGTTTTCAAAATTTTGTGATATTCCTTTTTAGGAGAATCAGTACGTTTCTCTCTTTTTCAATTATATGTTGCTTGACCTCGGGGCAGCGAATGACAATAAAATGGAGGAAGGAGAAAAGATAACTAAGAGCACTTTAGTTTTTTTCCTTCCCCTACAAGGGTTACATTAATCCATGTAATAACATCTTCCAAACTAATTTTGGATTTAGGGAAAATTACAATATTTAATGAAATTATAATGCTTTACCTCTTGATACATCAACTAAAGGAATTTTGGTTCTCCTTTCACCGGGAAAAAAAATAAAGAGGAATTTTGGTTAGGAACATTTTTGATATATTGTATAGGAATCACATTTGTCATTGCTTAAAACAATAATATGACTCATATATTTTATAGTATACATGAATACTAATATCGATTATTCGATAGAAGACTAGTTACCAACTTTTCCTAGCTAAAGGAAAAAACAAGAAAAAAAAGAAAAAGAAAAGAAAAAGACAGAAACAACAAGAGCAAATGAAAAAAATTCCAAATATATTCCACCACAGATTTATTAAAGCTCTCACTTTGGATTGTATAATTTTACATCTTTGGAAAAGCTGTCTCATTTTGTTATTATGAACCACCTTGGTATATAAAATAAAATGAATTATTTGGTAATATCAAATTTTATATGTATAATAATGAAGTTATAATATTCATAACTCATGATAGATCATAAACATTAAACATTTTTCAGTGACAAAACTCTTTATGGCACAAAACTCCTCTCACATTTTATTTAAAATATGTTAATGCAAGACATGAATCTAATATACGATTAAATAATAAATGGTCGTTTAAAATATATATTATTCAATAATTATTTTAATTGTAGTTGTATATATACTACCTCTTGTTCTTAACATAAAAGTTACATAACTAATTTGAGGATATTACAACAATTAGTTAAATTAGTTATCTGTAACAAATTTGTATTACTTTTCCTAAACAATCATATTTAATTATGTGCACTGGTATTACCTTTTGGTAAGAACCCATTACAATTAATGGGAATATTTAAAAAAAATTACAAATTTGTAAAACAAAATAGATTGGAATTTTATATTTAGAATTAAACTCAACTTTTAAAGTAATCAATCAATCATCAATCATCAATCAATCAATCAATCAATCAATCAATTATATTCTTGAAAACTTGTAATATCCGGTTCGTTTGAAAATAGGTCTGTTATGAGATTATGAGATCCGAATATATTCAATTAATGAGATTTAAATAATATCTTGATTGATATTTGAATATATTGAATTAAATGGAAATCATAATTAATTTTGAATTTAAATGGTATCTTAATTGGAATTTGAATATAGTAAATTAAATGGGAAGTGTCATAATTAAACACTATGTCAATTGAAAGTTTAAATGGAGCAATAAATAATTAATTTCAAATTTTTATTTCTTCTCTATAAATTATGCATCTCTAATCCAAATTCCATTAAAATGAATAAAAAAATGTACTTTTATTAAAAGTAAGTATTCAGCTATTTTAGATAATGCAATTTATTAAAATTTTAAATCTAATTAAATATGATAATCCATGCATCGTACGGGAGAGAAATTTCTAGTTCTTATATTAAACACCGAAACTAGTACGTACATACATATATATGGTAAGAAGTAGTACATATATATATTGATTTACGCTTTCCGGTACTTGTAGTTGACAAAATATAAAGAAAACTACAAAAAAGAAAAGGAGCGGAGTCAAGTCAAATTAAATGACAGTTGAGTAATTAATTTTTTTATTCATAAAAGTTTATAAATTATAATTTCAAATAAAAATAATTCAAATTATTTACCACTGAAAAGTAAACTGAAATGATTGAATGCCTCGTGGATCCTCTAGGTTTGGTCGCTTTCTTTATGCAGGAGCAAAGGCAGCCCATAACAAATGCAGGCCCAAATTGGGAGAGACACATATTCTAGATATGAATATAATTAATATACTGGCCAAAATATGCATGTAGTCTTCTAATTTTATATAATATTTCAGTTTAATTTTTTAAATTTAAAAAGTATATTTTTAGTCATTTAATTTAAAATTGTTAGTATTAAATAATGATTTTGTGAATCAATTATGGTTGTTTTGAAAATTAAGCTTAATATGTTAGTATTTAAGAATATTTTATCAACATTCAAGATCTCAATATCATTATTTGTTATAAACTGTTTTAGAATTAAAGATCTAAAAATATATTTTTTAAAGTCAAGGGATCAAATTAAAATTTTATATGAAGCTAAAAGGCTAACAGTATACTTTAATCTTAGTATATATCTATGTTGTCAAATAGTAAATAGTATCTTTAAAATATGTTGAATCATTATTACAATGATAACCTACACAGATGTAATTACGCTTTTGTACTATTTGTATCTTATACAGTTATTAGTTTTCTTAAAGAAATATAAACATTGACATTAGAGATTTGATTTCTCACTGCTTCTTTTTTATATTTTGTATTTATTATATAAAAGTAACTCGAACCCGAGAAATGACATATTGATGAAATGTCCCAAAATATATGAACAGCATGTCAAAAGAGGCTACTCACTGTCTAAGACATTATATATTTATCCGCATCTTTCAAAACATAACAAATTTTGTTTAAAATTTTAATTTTTTATAACTGATATTCCTAATTAATTAATTAAACTCCTCTAACTAATAAATTTTATGGGGCTGATTTTCATACTCTAGAAATTATGATTGGCTTTAACTAAATGTAAAATTGTTATCATGTTTTTATAATAATTATAAGAGGGAGTAATATATGGTAATGACCATATATCCATATAGGAAGTGATTAAGGTATCGGCCAGGTGGCCATTTTCAATTCATCAACAACAATAATAATATTTTATTTATTTATTTATTTATTGTCAAAAATATCCGTGTAACAGGGAAAAACAACTTAATTATTCAAACCTAACAGTTCAGAAGAATAATCGTGATTGGCCAAATATGAGGCAAAGGGGGACTAACTAATATTATTGGTAGGAAGCGAATCATGATAATTATTTTTTAATAAATTTTCTCCACCACACTTTTTTTTTCTTGTTTTATTTTCTTTTAGTTTAGGAAAAATCTTAAAAAATTACTTTTAAAATTTTAAAATTCCAAATCAGGCGTGACTGCAAAAATGTATTGTTATTTGTTTTTTAAATATTATTAATTATTATTAAAGTATAGTAAGCAAAACTGAGTTAGTATTTTAAAATTATTGTACTGACTTTAGTTTTTAGTCAGTTGATCACAAGATTAAAGTACCAATTTACTAACAAATTTGAATTTGAAATCTATAATTTCTACCTATAAGTTATTCACTTCCTTAAAAGTGGATTGTTACTCATTAAGAACGGGAAATATAGAAATTTAGATTGTTTAGGTCTAATTTGAACCATTCAAATTAATTTTGTTTACTTTTATTTTGTATAAAAATAATTTTAATGTGTATAAAATTTAAAATAAATGGCTTTTTTTAAAAAAATAATTTTTATTTAAAAATTAGGAGTTGAAAATTTTAAATTTGAAATATTAAACCTGTATTTAAATAATATAGATCTCACACAAGCATTTAGCCACTATCACTGACATAAGTTGAGTTCAGTTCCTCACCTATAACTTTTATGCTTGTACTTTTCAAAACTTGTTTTTTGGTTACGTATAGACATCTTTCTATTGGACATAATTTTGTTGAAAATACTGTCAGGCAATTTAACTATTGGTTCCTCATGTCCCTTTAGGTTTTGGTTAAAGTTTTTGTTTTTTTTTTTCCGCAAAGCATAGGTATCTTTCTATTAAAGGCAATCATATTCGAGATGTTGTCGGGCACTAAATACGAACACCTCTCTCAGCTGGGATTCAAATCTTAGTTCGCTACGTTGTGAGAGACTAGTCTTTTCTACTAGACCTAATCCGACTGGTGGTTTTGGTTAAAGTTTGTTAACACTTAACATGACTTATAATTGAAATAGCCTCGGATTGCAGGTTAGAAGGCCCAAAGTGCAATTACAAGCCCTTTTTCTATAGTAGGTGAATTTTCTAACGGAAAAAAAAAATTAAGCAGTGCTATATATAATGTGAGCTGTTTTATATCATAAATTCATAATAAGAATATTTATCAAATTCTCAAGATGACTTCATTCACATTATGATTCTTTTAACTAGTGTGACAGGAAATATCTGGCTTATTAATTGATTAAAACGATCAATCACTAATACGTAAAAAAACAATTTCATTGTTATTTATCATATTATTTTCTATACAAGGCTATTACCTACCATGTTGTTCAAATGTAAAGAGTTGATTCTTTTTCAATTAAAAAATTTTATTTGAAAAATCGATTATGCTTTATAATGTTAAAATATTTTCAATTCAGATAAAAAGGCATCTTGTGCTGCTTTTCTCAAATGAAACAAAAAGTCATTTCACTGGGCTTGCCCGTTGCCCGTCGATCTCTTGCGTTCTTGTGACACAATATAATACTCCTTCGGTACTTATTATAAGATTCTATTTGACTTTTTATTTGGTCCTAATTATAAGACTCTAATCTATTTTGTCTCTTATATTTATGTATTTTTTTTCAAGATAATCCTTCTAATAATGATAGTTTTAGCCAATAACTTAATTAGCAAAGATATTTTAGGAATGACAATACTTATTTATTATAAATAACCAACTTAACTTACTTCTTTAATCTCCTCAAATAAATCAATTGGGTCTTATAATTAGGACCGGAGGAGTACTATTCTTCGTACAAATCTGAACTTTGACCGTAATTTTTTTCCCTACATTTTGTGTGACATAAACAGCGAAGTTTTTATTTTTTTTTCGCTTGTACAAATTTGAAATTTGATGTTGAGTATTCAATTTTTTTTTCTTATTCATTCGTGCAGGTATGAACTTTGATTCTATTTATAGAACAGAAAAAGAAAATATTTATTGATCCTATTTATATATATTAAATTTTTTTATATAAATATATAATTTTATTTATTATTTATTATTGTTTTGACTTTATTTACATAATGTATATTAAATAGGAATAACATTAAAAAGTTGTTAAATTTTAAATGAAAATTAATAAAATTTAAGATTTTCTTTAGTCTATGTAAAATATAATAGAAGTGACTTATAAATAGAATCAAATGAGTATGATTTTCTGTCCCTTGTGGGAAGAATTTTTTATTTTTTATTCGTACAAATTTGGACTTGGTCCTTAAATATAATTTTCCATCGGTTGTGAGATTTTATTCCTAATTTTTTTAATAGTACAATTTTAATTCTAATCTCATTTTTCAGATATAATTTTATTCCTAGTTTTTATAGTTTTATAATTTTAGTCTTGATTTTATTTTTTAGGTATGATTTTTTTAATTTTTTTGTGTAAATTTATTCTTGAATTTTGAATGCAATTTTAACAGTGACAAGTAAAATTGTATAAAAAAATCAGACGTCAACGAATAAAATTATAGGTAAAATTAATTTTTGAATATATAGAAATGGCATCGAAACTTGCGCGCTCACATGCATAGCCTGCAAATGTCAGGGATTCCACAGACAACCGCCCCCGCTCCCAGACATTATTATCATTATTATTGTTACGCAAGCACAGCCGCCTAGCGTTTACGAAAAATAGCCTGCGTGGATTAAACACCGCCTCCCATCTTTATTTACCTTTTTTTTGTCTCATCTGCAAGTTACTTTTAATATATTTCATACATATTAAAAAGAAATTCAAATTTTATTAACCCTTATTTAAAATTTGATAATTTTTAATCTTATTTTTATTATTATATCTCATATAAATAAAATTAACATAATAATAAATAAAGGATAAAATTATACATCTATACAAAACTTTCTTTCAATGTCTTATAAATAAGACTAAAAAATATCTTTTTTCTACTCTATAAATAAGATCAGATGAGTATTATATATGAGCTAACTAAATATTCAATTTGATTTTAAATATAAAATATCAACATGCTTTGTATGTTTTTAATATTTATTCATTTTGTTTCTAAATAATCTCTACGATAATTACACATGTTAAGAAATTTTCATAAAAAGGTAATTTTAATACACGTGATTGATGGAGGCATTATGAAAAAAATAATATCTATTTATTACAAATAACTAAACTGACTAATTTTTTTAATATCCATAAATTAATTTTATAGTTTTTATATTAGAGACCGAAAGCAGTATCCATAATTCACTAGAAATCTTTAGTATATTTTCGATTACTTAAATAATGAGAGGAAAATTAATTATTATTATTTATATATAAGACCTATTCAAGTTGGCGAATTTCACAAGCCAAAGGCTCCTCCATAGCTCTTTGCTTGGATCAGCACAGAGAGAAGCAATACAATTGCAATGGCAAGCAGCTCCCAAGCTATAACTTGCAAAGGTATTATCATAATCATACTACAATAATCGAAGCGCTTATGATTTTTCTCTTTGACGAAACTATCTGATATCAGATCCTATGAATGCACGGAAGCTCTTTCGAATTGCTTATGATTTTCTTGTAGTTTATGATTTTGCCATAAATCTCTCCGAATGATGCATCTGTGTAAGTTTATATTCTAAGTAATAATGGTGAAATATAATTGCAGGAGCAATATGTTGGGAAATAGGAGAGGCAGTGAAGGTAGAAGAGATACAAGTAGCTCCTCCAAAAGCCACCGAAGTTCGTGTTAAGATGCTCTTTGCTAGTATCTGCCACACAGACTTCTTGAGAGCTCGAGGCCACCCATATGTGAGATCCTATTTAGTTAATCCTCCTATTACCATATCTTCAATTATTTCAAACCTCACACATTAGAAAAGTAACCAAACAATTCTGATTATGAAATTGACGTGCTTGCAGCCCTCTTTTCCTCTTGCACTAGGCCATGAAGGTGTAGGGTAAGCTTTTATTATCAATCCCATTATTCTATCACTAATCCCTTATAATGAAGTAATCTAACCCAGAAACAACTTTCACTTTGGTGCATATGAAATCGCAGTGTTGTGGAGAGCGTGGGGGAAGAAGTGAAAGATTTCAAAGAAGGAGATGTGGTGATTCCCATATACATTGGGGAATGTGGAGAATGTGAGAATTGTGTTTCAGAGGAATCAAACTTATGCCTGAGATATCCTTTAAGAGTGAGTGGGCTAATGCCTGATGACACATCAAGGATTTCTGTTAGAGGGGAAAAGGCTTACCATGTGTTTAGCTGCTCAACATGGTGCGAGTACATGGTTAGTGATGAAAAATATCTTATGAAAGTTGATCCAAGTATTGATTTGGCTCATGCTAGCTTCATCTCCTGTGGATTCTCTACTGGGTTTGGAGCTTCTTGGAAGACAGGCCAAGTTCAAAGTGGGTCATCTGTGGCTGTTTTCGGCCTTGGAGCTGTTGGATTAGGGGTATGTACTTTTTCCCAGACAAAATTACTTATTCTTTAGAAGGAAACATAATAACACTTCTTTTTCAAGTTTATTCCCTTATGTCCTAAATGCAAGAGCTAGTTAAGGGTCATAAATATAAGATGTCAAATTATTTTGTCTCACAACTTTATTATTTTTTTCCTTTTGTCCTTATTGATTGTCATATTAAAGGGATTTTCATTAAGGGATAGTGCTAATGCAAATGATTAAAGAAGCTATTTAAAAAAAACCAGCAGATATTTATTAACAAATAACTAACTTAATTAATTTTCTTAATATCTCTAAAAATTAGTTATTTGATTCTTACATTGAAGATTAGTAGAATATAACGGTTTTCATATGTATATTTAGCAAGATACGAAGTTTGTCTAATGGGCAAACGAACTACATGAATTGCAGGCTATAAGTGGAGCCAAGATGATGGGAGCGACAAAGATAATTGGGATCGACATAAATGAGAAGAAAAGAGAAAAAGGAGAAGCTTTTGGAATGACAGATTTCATAAATCCTAAGGATCATTCTGATAAGCCTTCTTCTCAACTGGTGAAGGACCTCACTGGTGGATTGGGTGTGGATTATGCCATTGAGTGCACTGGTGTTGCCTCTTTGCTCACTCAAGCCCTAGAATCTACTAAAGTGGTAATCTTATAATGCCCAATAATCAATATATATATATATATATGAATATATATAATGCATAAAAATATAGCAAATTTAGTTCCACTAATTTTTTTACAAATGTTTCTCACAAACTCTATAGTTCTATTTTGATTTTTTTAAAATTAAGAAAACATGTACTAACAACTTTAGGTTACAGATGACCTCAAGCTCATAACCTTTTACTTTTATAAGAGATTTTATACCACTAGGACGTAGGGTTATTATCTTCAATTTTTCCCCCAAATTGTGTTGATTCTATTAATAGTTCCCCCCTTCTCTCTCTCTCTCTATATATATATATATATATATATTATGTTTGTTTGTGCATATATGCAGGGGAGAGGAAAGGCAATAGCAATTGGGGTGGGAAGTGAAGAATTTGTTCAAGTCAACTGGTTAGGTCTTCTTCTTGGGAGGACTTTGAAGGGTTCAATTTTTGGAGGCTTGAAACCCCAATCTGACCTTTCCATTTTAGCCGCCAAATGCAAGAACAAGGTATAAATTCTCTCAATAAAAAAAAAGTTTAAAAATGATCATATACACTGTTTATGATAATTCTATTTGAAATTATCACTTTCAATTTTCTGAACCACCTCTATTATAAAACTTTTTTGGGTCTTATTCACAGGATTTCCCAATTGAGAAGCTTTTGACCCATGAAGTCCCGTTGACAGAGATAAACAAAGCTTTTGAGCTCTTGAAGCAGCCGGATTGTGTCAAAGTTATTATCAAGATGTGATTGATGTTTGATTCCCCATATATAAATATAAATATATATATTTGAGTTAAGTTTTTTATATCAACTATGTTAAGTTTTCTACTCTCATAGCTATGTATCTTTTTTTCATTTAAGTTTATAATTAAATTAAAGTATTTTAAAAATAAGATGTATTATCATGTGGAATTAAAAAAACTTGACATAATTAAAAAAATTGATGCAGGTATTGTTCTATATATATATTGCAAAAATAGTAAGTGGGGATGTTGTGCTTTCTGATCCCCATAAGCGTCTTCGTCAATTAATCAATAAAGATAGTTAATTGACATTTTAAATTTTTTATTGTCCTAAATTGTCATTTTCCCTTTCGTAAAATAAAAGCTTTTGTTTCTTCTTTCTTGCCACTTCCAACGCTGACCTATTCAATTTATTTTGATGGTGTAAAAAAAAAAGGCAATTCACGGGTCATTGTCTGATACAAAAAATAAATAAATTACTGTATAACTTATATAAACAATCTAATCATTAAAATTTTTGAGTTAGTACTTTTTTTTTTTTATACTGCATCTTATCATTATCATGCATGCTGCTCATTTGTTATAAAAAATTTTCGTGATTAATTATTCATTCGGAACTATCAGCCAGACATTAATTTTAGTAGAAGGGACTTTGACTACTTAAATATAAGATTTCGAAGTTGAACTTGAATGAATAAAAAGAAACTTTGGCCACTTATATTAATTTTTGGAAAAGCTACCTTGATTGTGTTCGATAATGATCGAAGTTTTTATATTGGACCAATCACCAATTCAATTATTGGTGGAACCGGCTGCTTCATGAGTCCAATTCTTGAAACACTGCATAGAACATTGAAGATATTATAAATAAATTCAGAAGTCAAATTTAATCAACATTTTTCAAATGAAATAAGTCATAAAAACATTAGCTGCCACGCTATCCAATGTATTAAATATTGTTGGAGGTATTTCATGGGCCAGAGATTCTGATACGCTGAACATGGTGAAATCACATTATTTTATTTTTAAAAAAACTAAGATTTTTATAATTCTTTATTAAGCAAGTTGTACATATAGAATATGGATTTAATTCCCACTAAATATTCTTGACTTAAAAATTAACCTATAAAATAATATTTAGGGATTTGTTTCCTCTTAGCCGAAGAGCAATCCCGTCCTTTTTATCCTGTTTCTGCTCTGGAATATTGTGACATATGGAAAACATCACCATTATTCAAACATTAACACAATTTAAGGTCATTTTAAATTGCAAGGCTGAGTTCTTAATCTTTGCTCATTTTAAGGATGAGTAAATGGAACAGTCATTTTAACCATCCAGATTTTGTGTTTTTCATTAAACAATTCAAGGGTTATAGCTAGTGGATCTTTTTCTTAGATTTTATGCTCCATTTGATTGTATAAATATAGGAGTTAGATAACTACTTTATGGAGGTTAAAAAGATAGCTTATTGTGTTGATTTTCTCAAAATGCCTATTTTAATTACTTGCATTAAAAACCACTCATTCGATAAACAACTTTTTTAATATGTGCGGTTAATATGAAGAGTTTAGAAAACAAAATTATAAATTTAGAAGACAAAATTATTGAGATATTAGATTTCATATACTTAGAATTAGAAGGAGTGTATAATATATACACACACAAATATAGATTTTTAATTTGTTATCAAATATAAAAAATTTATATATGTATATATCTGTTATCTTTTTTTTTTAATAAAGGAGAGATATATTAATAACGAAAATATTTACAAAATCTTACAGAGTGCAAGCAAAAGTGGATAAGACACAGAAGAGAACAAGCACCAAAAGCTACTATTCGTTGTCGTTTCTGAAGTCTTGCATATGGGGTCAGCCAACGCAATAACTTCATTCACAACACGACGGGCTTGAAAATCTTGTAATTAAAGAGCTCCCGATTGCGAATTGACCAAAGCTTCCGATTGCGAAAGTGACGCTCCATGGAGCATCAGAACTCTTAGTAGCAAGATTATGTTGAGGCCACTCTGTAAAAGGGCTTATTATAAACTGCCACAGGCGATCATGGGGATGATGAGATTCCAGCATTCTAAAGCATGGACACAACGTGGTCAGTGTCTTCTAAGCCATCTGCACATAGGTCGCATTTGCCATCTTGAACCATATGAAAGCCATGGTAAAATACTTGTTAAGGCCTTAAAGGTATATAATGCTAGGCATGACAAAAGCTATGAAAACCACAGGAAAAAAACAAAACAAAACAAAACAGAACCAGAGATAACTAGCCAGCTCAACCGAAAAATCAACAAATAGGCTAGTAATTCAGTCGAGTTTAAGTATTGGATCAGTTAGAAGTTGAACCAGTATCAATCAGGGGTGAATCGGTGGAAGACAATTTGGATGATTATGTTACTGTGGATCATAATTTTGCTCATTTAACTCTTAGTGTCTCAGTGACTATAGATTTGAATAAATTTTAATAATAATTTTGATAGCAATTATTATTAATTTTAGTTACTGAAGGGTTGTAAAGATGAAAATTCTCAATAATGTTGTACTTTATTATTGTTACAATCAAATAATTGTTGTATTTCTTTGTATTTTGTTATTAGTAATTATTAATATTATTGTATTTTACTATTTTCAATTAAATTATATTATATTAATATGACGAATTTGATCTAAGTTGATCATGATCTGACTTACTGATATTTAAATCATTATTTTAACTGATCTAGTGGTTAGTCTGGTTTTTTTTGGACTCATTGATGAAAACTGTGGTTAAGCCCAAAATCATTGTTTGGCCTAGATCACCATTTTGGGTTAATTGTATCGTTGTTGCATTTACGTCTCTATCACCGGCAAAAAAAAGAAGAAATTGTCTCTGTCCTTTGCATCTTTTCCCATCAACTCGCTTTTTTTTTTTTAATGTTTAACGTTATTATTCAACTAAATTATTTTTTTTTAATGTTCAACGTTATTATTCAACTAAATTATTTATTCTTCTAATTTTAAATATAAAACTTTTATTTACTAGTATAAAAATCTTATATTTAAAATCAGAAGAATATTAGGCATAACTAAGAGGGTATTATCTTGTCTCTATCCTCACATGCATCACATCAGAGTCTGTGCACTATTGTTTTTTCTTTTTTGACTAGAGTGCACTATTGTTTATTAGGCACACCTAAATTAAAATATGTAAACATCATTCACCGTCAGAAATTCCTGTATTAAATACACATAGAAACAATGTCCCACAAATCTTAAACACACCCACTCATTTCAATCTATATATATAAGACCTACTCTAGTACATCTCACAAATGCCTGATTTCTCAGTTCTTTGAACCTATAGAGGCAATAAAGTTGAATAAAACGTCAAGCAGCTCCCAGGTTATAACGTCAAAGGTAACAAATCGATTGCCTCGCAAAAAAATACTTTAAAATTATGCATTTTTCATTTATTTGCTTTAAAAAAAATCATTAAAATATTTTAAGTGATATTAGAAAATAGAAACCGGTGGAGAAAGCAGCTGATTATGTTTGGATCCTACCTCAAGTTGCAGTTGCACTGTCCATCTATTTGGGACCAAATGTCTGGCGCACGTAGACGTATTCGGTGATGGGTCACATCTCTTACGCACTTCGGGGGGGAATTTATAATCAGATCCAAACAAGAGAATACTACGCCCTCATGTTCAAAATAAAAACTAAATTTTCTCAAAAAAAATTGTTTTTTATAAGATGATATTTATTTTTGTCTGAATATTTAATGAGTTTTTTTTAATTTTACCTCTATATTTTTCTCTTTAATTCATTTATTACATCTTTTATTTATTCTCTTTATTAACAAAGCTATATTAAGAAAAATAAATATATGCTTTACGTATTTGTTGTTTTAAATTGATTTTAATTAATTTCTTGATAAACATAATGAATAAAATTTAGTTTATATTTTGAACCGGAAGGAGTATCGTTTATTATCTTGAGATTTGTCGTTGGATGCTGTTATATTATTAGTGGGACTTTTTAATGATTATATTTTTTTTTATTTACAATTTTATAATAATTCTTCCTACTTTATGCGGCTGAAAATTTTCATCACAATGTGTACAGTGAGCCCGTGAAAAGCTTTTCTTTTTGGAATCATTTTTCATTAGTGACGATAAGTTCGTGGTTTTTGTCTTCATGCACGCTCATGGATTGCCAGTATCAAATAATTGTCCTCGGGATCTTTTCTATTTTCTACTAACTTACCAATAGTTTTTGCTTTGCACGGTTGAGCTTTTGTTTTTTTTTTTTCAACTATTACTTTTTATTATTAATATAAAAGCTAGTTAACTAATTTGAGTAGATTAAAAAAATTAATTAAGTTAGTTAGTTATAATAAATAATATTGTCTTTCCTAAAATATACTTGTTAATCAAGTGTATTAGCTAGAATATTTGTTTTTATTACAAAGACTACCTTAAAAAATAGATAAATATAAGAAATAAAATATATTGGGATCTTGCATTAAGAACTAAAATAAAAATTAAATGAGCTTTTATATTAAAAACTTATACTCCTCCGGTCCTTATTATAAGACCCAATTTGACTTTTTATTTGGTCTTAATTATAAGACCCCAATCCATTTTATCTCTTATATTTATGCATTTTTTCCAAGATAATCCTTCTAATAATGATAGTTTTAGCCAATATACTTAATTAGCAAGGATATTTTAGGAATGACAACACTTATTTATTATAAATAACCAACTTAACTTACTTCCTTAATCTCCTCAAATAAGTCAATTGGGTCTTATAATTAGGACCGGAGGAGTAATACTTAAAATCGATTAAACATTTTTCTGTGCGGAGGAACGGGTTTGAATTTTGGCCGGCAACGATGTTGAGGGTTGGTATAGCCACGGAAATTTCAATCAGAAAGTTGGACATTATAGAATGTAATGTTTAAGAAAAGAGAAAAGCAAGAGGAAGAGAGAATTGAGGGGAAAAAAATAGGAGGAAAATGTGGTTGCATAGCAAGAGAAAACAAGGAAATAAAAGTGGAAGAGAAAAACCAAAAGAGAGTGAGTGTAGCAAACGAGTTATTAAAGAACAGGACATGTCAAAATTCAAGTCCCTGTTAAAAAATCTATTCACATTAATATTTGAGAAAATCATAAAAAAAGACCCTAAAATATACAAAATTGAGATTTGGGTTCTTGAATTAATAAAATTACCGTCCCTGAGTATAACAAGGCTTGTTAAATACGATTTTTAGATCTATAGTCATTTGAGTTAGACATATTAATTGTGACCACTGGAACTATACTCTATGCATAATTTTTTTGCTGGAAATAATGTAAATTTATGTGCGCAATTAGCTATATATCATTCCCCATTTACATACATAATTGTCATTAAGAATTCATAAATGTATTGAGTAATTATTAGTACAACAACAACAAAGCCTTATCCTACTAGGTGGGGTCAATTAGTGAGTAATTATTAGTGCAAAGTCAAATATATTAAAGCCTAAGTTAAATGCACCAACATTGCGTGGCCATGGAAGAAGCTGCAAAGCATCATCACGCTATTCATTGAACTTATAGTTGACCAACCACCATATAAGGTTATTGCAAAAAGCTAATCCTTTAACATAGACAACAAATTTAACACTCAACTCTTCAAAGAATAAGTGAAGTATAACAAATCACAACTATGCAAATAACATATATTTCAAATAATAAGATTGAATATGAAAATAACAAATTCACTATTGTAAATAACAAGTGAAGAATAAAAAGTCTACTGATAGAAATACAAGTTAAATCATGAAAATAACAAGTTAACTATTTAAAATAACAAGTTAGTAGGAAGAGATAACAAAATAGAACATGGACTTTGTAATAGTTAGGTTGAAACCAAGCTCAAGGGCAACATGAAAAGGGCAGCGTGATGGACTAGAAAGTATTTGTGCTATTTTCATCTTGATATTTGACTTGGTTTAAATATAATTTGATGGTTTAAATTTTATCAAGCTTAAGCTAGTATGATTAGTTTTTTAACACTTGTTATTTTCCATACTAGACTCATCGTTAGCAACAAATTTATAATTAGAAATAATAAATTTGTTAAATAGATGGGAATAACAATTTGAGTATGATAAATTGACAAGTTTTACGTAGAAAATAACAAGTTTATAATTATAAATAACAATTTGATTAAGTACTTGGGAATAACAAGTTCAGTATGATAGATTGATAAATTTGGTACAGGAAATAACAAGTTTGGTAAATTGTTGGGAATAACAAGTTCATAATTGAAAATAATAAGTTTGTTAAGTAATTGAGAATAACGAGTATAACAAATTGACAAGTTTTATAGAGAAAATAACGAGTTCATAATTAAAAATAACAAGTTTATATTTGAAAAAAAAAAATTAACATCAGTGTAGTAGCAATTTTTTGCAATACAAACAAAAAATTCGTTATTATTAGTATATCAATAACAATATTTATATTAGAAATAACAACATTCTTTTAACCAATGACAAAAACCTAATATGGTCATGACAACAACTACTTTTATAATATCAAAAAAACTTAGTTTACTATTTTTAATTATAAACTTGTTAATTCCACATATTTAACGTATTATTTTTAAGTAAAGACTTGTCATTTCCCAACACACACAATGTCAGTTAAATCATCTTCATAATTCTCCATAATTGGTCCCTTTACATAATTTTGTTTTTAAATAAATTTTCCTGGCGGAAAGTTATGATTCAAGAGGAAGATGAAGGCGGTGAGGCGTATAATTAATTTGCAGACGATTAATCAGAGACATACAGTTCTTGGGATAATCTCGTATTGTTTGTATGTGGGAAGATTGTAATAAGAGCAAAAGCAAAAGCAAAAGACTTTCTGGGGATTGAGAACTCGAATAGAAATTATTCTATATCCGGTCTATTTTGTCTCTCATATTTATATATTATTTCTCAAGATAGTCTATTTAACAATGGTAGTTCTAATCAATAAATTTGATTAACAAGGATATTTTAGGAAAGACAATATCTATTTATTACAAATAACTAACTTAACTTGTTTTTTTAATCTCCTCAAATTAGTTAACTAACTCTTATAATTAGGATAGAAGGGAGGTAGTACTACCGAAAGCAAAAATGGGTTAGAGAGAGAGAGAGACGCTGACTTTTCCCACAACAATTCATGATGTCCAAGAATCTAACGCTTCATTCATAATAATCTTTATATAAACCATCTGTGCGAATTATGAAGGTTGCAAATCTCCCATTCCAACTATCTGTGCGATAGAATCCAGACCCATCCTTCTAGAATTTACAGTTGCTCCTTGCATATTCATCTTCTTTTGCTAAAGCCTTCTTTGATTGTGTTACCCGCTTCGTTGTTGGCTGTGCTGCACAGGTAATGAGGTGGGAATGGGGACGAGGAAATGGGGCAGGCAGAGGAAGGGGGTTGAGGGAGAAGGGGAAGGAAGAGGGGGAGGAGGAGGAAAGAGATCAGAAGGAAGAAGAGAGAGAGGGAAAGGGAAAAAAAAAGAAAAAAGAAAGGCTTTTTGATCTCTTACCCCTTGCTTGGATTGAGAGAAAATTAAGAAGGAGAAAAAAACTATAGAGAAAAACATGAGGAGAAATAAGTTTTTTCTTGCTTGGATAGGAAAGAAAACGTAGTAAGAAAGAAAAGTTGAGAAGAAAATAAGATGGGCCCCATGCTTTATTTTCTCTTCAAATTTTCTCTCCATATATGGAGAGATTTAGGAAGGAAAACAAGATTTCCATGACTGCCCATTATCTCTCTTCCTTTCCATATTTATTTTGTTTTATTATATTTAAAAAGTTATTCACTTTTTTTTTCATCTTAAAACAATATTTTTATTAAATAATTTGGTTTTAAAATATAATAATCTGAAAATACATACAAACCAAATAACTTGATTTTAAATTATTTGATGATGCTAATGTTAGTATAATTTTTCTATTGTAATATTTAATTTAATTTAATTTAAATATGATATATTTTGATAAGGACATTTTAGTCATTTATATATATGCTAATTTTCTTTCCTCTTTATTTTCTCTTATCCATCCAAGTAAGAGGGATGATCACAACTTTCCTCCAGTTTTTCTTTCTCTCTATTTTCTTTCTTCCTATTTTCTTTCCTCTCAACTTTTCTACCCATCCAAGCAAAGCATTAAGCTTAGTATGATAATTACAATTTAAGACTCAATCTTTTTAAGTAATTCTTTTTTTTCAGATGAGAATTTCGTTATTTTGTTGTTTCAAAGTTCTTTCAATGCAATTTTCTTCAAGAGGAGTGCCTATTTCAACACAACACTGTCGTAATATTCATTTATATATTTAGTTGGTGCCCCACTACCAATATAGTGTTCAACTCTTTATTATGAGGATTCACCAAATATGGACAGGGGTGAAAGGAAATTGTTCTAGAACAGCTTAGTTATATGAAAATATCTACAGAATTATTCACATTCTCTAGAGTGGCTTTGAATTTGAGGGAGATTTTTCTAATGCTTATTTACTTATTCCAACAAGCTCAGTCTCTTCTTTGTATTTGATCTCTTCATCCAAACATAAGGATTAAAACACACTATCCACTTTACTTTTCATCTCAAAAAAAATAAAAATTCACTTCACTGTTTTTTCTTTCTTCCCATTTTCTCTTCTCATCCAAGCACTAAGGATATAAGGCTAAGTACACAGCTTTATTCTTCGTTGGCGAGCCAAAGCTTCCAGCTCGTTGTTAGAATCTGCAGAGTGAAGTTGAATAAATATAATGTCAAGCAGCTCACAAGTTATAACTTGCAAAGGTATCATATACCATAATCCCAATCTGGCAGTTTCAATTTCGTTCTTCCTGATTACTCTAATGCCCCGTTTGGTATCATGAAAGAGCTTTGGAAAGCAGAAGCGGAAGTAGAATTAGAACTGGTAGAAGTGAGATTTAAAACATGTTTGATAGGATGATGAAAGTGATATATAATTTTTAATTAAAATATGTATCTGTAATTTGAAAATACCGAAATTTGCAAAGAAAATCTCTCCACCTCCACCTAGTGTCAACCTCTGTACCCCACCTTCATCTGATCGCCATCCTCGCCGGCAGAGCAAGATCCAAAAGAACAAATGGAAGGAACTGGAAACAATACATGGATGCAATAATCTCCAAGTCAAAGCAAGAGCGAGGTCGAAGCAAACAAAGTCGTGAAAAAGAAAATTCACAACTTCAAACCAGATGTTAGTTTTATCGAACCAGATCTGAAGAACTAAACTCAGATCAAAGCATTTTCAACCACCTGGCTGAATCGCGTTTGCTGGTGACGATAACGGCGTCAAGCTCTTTGCGGGAGATGAATATGGGGTCGTGTTCGCTGCTGGAAGGCGAGTTCATGTTTGTTGCCATCGCGAATGGAAAGCCCACCGTGGCCGTCGCAAGAGGAGGACCATGCCGCCGTCGATGAAGGAGGACTATGTTGCCGTCGCCGTGGAGGCTCGTCACCGGCAGAGGACCAGTGGACGTTGGGTGGGAGGAATAGAGGAAGAAGACGATAAGATGGGGGAGGGGCAAAAACGGTCAGAGTTTCAGTTCCATGGGACTGGAACTCAGTTCTCATGGGGGGGCTATGGAAGTGGCAGTTCCCAGATTTGATGGAATTGGCACTTCCATAGAAGCCAGTTCAAGGGTACCAAACACTCGAATTTTGAGTTCTACTTCCATTTCCACTTCTCACCCCCCTAGTTCCATGCTACCAGACGGGGCATAAGATTCTAACATCATCATTGAGCTGTTTGTGATTTAACCATAGTGAGCCAAATCGATCTCTCAGAATAATATACATGATCTTCTGAGCCTGAATGGAGAAAAAATTGCAGGGGCAATATGTTGGGGAAAAGGAGAGGGAGTGAAAGTTGAAGAGATACAAGTAGACCCTCCTAAAGCCTCTGAAGCCCGAGTTAAAATGCTCTATGCCAGTTTGTGCCACACAGACATCTTGAGGAGTCGAGGATGCCCATATGTAAGATTCTTTGATATTCTTACACGCATATTAGTTAATATTCAATTTTTATCTTCTCAACTTTGAAATGAAAATTTGTATCGGAATTGAATCTATAAGAAATGCAAAATATCCAATTTATCTTCATCCCTGCTTCATTCTATCCCACAAAAAGGCTTCTTATAACCAAATATATATGTACTAAATGAAATTGATGTGCAGCCAGTTTTCCCTCAAGCACTGGGGCATGAAGGCGTAGGGTAAGCTTATCGCATTATTAATTCAAAACCCAGTCAAGCAATCACCAATCGTTCAATCAATTCTAATCCACAAACAACTTTCATTGTGATGAATAAAAATGCAGGGTTGTGGAGAGCATAGGGGAGAAAGTGACAGATCTCAAAGTTGGAGATATAGTGATTCCAATATATATTGGGGAGAGTGGAGAATGTGAGGTCTGTGTTTCAGGGAAATCAAACTTATGCGTGAGATATCCTCTAAGAGTGAATGGCCTTATGCCCGATGATACATCAAGGATTTCCATAAGAGGACAGAAAGTGTACCATGTGTTTAGCTGCTCAACATGGTGTGAGTATATGGTTAGTGATGAGAACTACCTTATGAAAGTTGATCCAAGTATTGATTTGGCTCATGCTAGCTTCATCTCTTGTGGATTCTCTACTGGTTTTGGGGCTGCTTGGCAGACAGCCCAAGTTCAAAGTGGATCATCTGTGGTTGTTTTTGGCCTTGGAGCTGTTGGGTTAGGGGTATGTATATTGACTAGAACAACTATTATTCTATAAGGAACATCTGTTTTACTGCAGTTTTCATACCCAGAAAAAGATTGTATAATGGGTAAATTACTTGTATTGCAGGCGAT
Source organism: Neltuma alba (assembly GCF_004799145.2). Lineage (NCBI taxonomy): Eukaryota > Viridiplantae > Streptophyta > Magnoliopsida > Fabales > Fabaceae > Neltuma > Neltuma alba. The sequence continues at coordinate 69,440 of NW_021632810.1, read as the reverse complement.
AAGTGGAGCCAAGATGATGGGAGCAACTAAGATAATAGGTGTTGACATCAATGAGAAGAAGAGAGAAAAGGGGAAAGCTTTTGGAATGACAGAATTTATAAATCCTAAGGATCACTCTGATAAGCCTTCTTCTCAGTTGGTGAAGGATCTTACTGGTGGATTAGGTGTGGATTATGCCATTGAGTGCACTGGTGTTGCCCCTCTGCTCACTCAAGCCCTGGAATCCACAAAAGTGGTAAACTCCCATATCACCGATCATTTAAACTAATTAAATAAATCTTCTAAGATATTTCATATTCTTTTATCTCATTCTGTATGGTACAACAAATTGTTCACTAATGAACCTTCAATATAGAGGAAGTGTGTGTGTTCTCTCAGTAATTTACTGTGTATACACAAGCAGGGGGGAGGAAAGGCAATAGTAATCGGTGCAGGAACCGAGGAATTTGTGCAGGTGAACTGGTTAGGTCTTCTTCTTGGAAGAACTTTAAAGGGTTCTGTTTTTGGAGGCTTAAAACCAAAATCTGACCTTCCTGTTTTAGCTGCCAAATGCCTAAACAAGGTGAAATTCTCTGCAGAGAAACCTGAATTGCGTATGATACCTCTTAGTAATGTTAATCACATTTAATTTCACTCTATAGATTATAACAATGCGTATTTTTTAATTTTTGTAGGATATCTCTCTTGATGAACTTCAGACCCATGAAATCCCTTTAACAGAGATAAGCAAAGCATTTGAGATATCAAAACAGCCAGAATGCGTCAAAGTTATCATCAAGATATGATGTCTATTATGGTTCATATTATCAAGGAATAACACCAGTTTGCATGGTGGGGTGATTTTATTGGAGTACTTGTTAATGACATTGAATTTATAGTGATTGATGGTAATTTGAAGAAGATGGTGGAAATATTTGATTTCTATGTTAAAAACTAATGATTAATGATGACAATGAACAAATCAATAACTTAAATGTATCAAAATATTCATCCTTTTAAAAATATTTATCCTATCAACTTGTATTAAAGCTTCTGTCCACACCAGAAATATAAATCCTATGGAGAGCCATACTATCTACAAGTCATATATAGCAAGATTTATACATATCACACACCATGCAACTCTTTTTCATTCTTTTCACCTTTTTTCCATAAATTTCATTGAGCTTCATGATATTTTGTTTTTCTTTTTACAATGTTTCGTCAAATATTTTAACAAGGTTTAAATGTTAGAAAAAATACATATATTTTTTTAATATAAACTTATGAAAAAAAAAAAAAGTTCCATTAAGATATACGCTGCGTGGGGGTATGCCAATCGGGTCCATGGTCAACATTTTGGGGCCTGTGGCCCATATTAAACATACAGAGACATTTTTCTGAAATCGGTGCCCCTCAAACCGAAGGTTAAGTCAAAAACAAAGAAAGAAAGAAATCAACATAAACAAATTATTGGAGACCCGCAAAACAACCCAAAGGTCACTTGATTCAATTTATTGAACTTCTCCCAAAAGCTCACATAGGAGTACACTTCCAGAAGATTAACTTTTTGATAAGTTAAATGAATAATTGTTTGATTCATATTTTTTTTTGGCCGAAAAAAATTCATATCTTAAGTTAAATGGGAATTCTAATTATTCTTTAAATACATATAGCATTTTTTTTATTCTAAAGACAAATCTTTCATTACATATTACTACCTCTGGTCCTAATTATAAAACCCAGTTGACTAATTTGGAGAGATTAAAGAACTCAGTTAAGTTAGTTATTTGTAATGAATATATTATTTTTCCTAAAATATCCTTATTAATCAAGTTTGTTATATAGAACTACCATTATTAAAGGACTATTTCGGAAAAAATATATAAATATGAGAGATAAAGTGGATTGGGGTCTTATATTTAGGACCAAAATAAAAGTCAAACGGGGTCTTATATTAAGGAACGAAGGTAGTATTTCGTAGTTTTTACCTTTTATAGCTAAATTTGTAAATATATAATAAATCTTATCCTGATTCTACTCAGTTATAAAATAATAAGTGATACTTATTCTGTAAAAAGAAAAAGTGATGCTTAACCTTCAAAAATAATTAAGGTTCTCTTTCAAAAGCATCAACGCATCAATATATCAATCATTCCCCAATATAAACTATAAAATCGAAAAATTTGTGAAAAAACCCACATTCAAATTCTACATATTTTTCCAAAATTGACCATCTCGATCTAAAATTTAGGCTTTTGAGGTCCATAGGAGAAAATAGAAATGGACCACATCCTACTGGAAAAGAAAGCAATAACCATCCAAAACTTGAGTCCTTTAGTAACCGCTGGTCACTCCACCAACAAAGTAGTGTGGCTCACCAAACCTATGAAATCGTCATCATCAGTCTAACAGTATTATGTTACCCTCAGCCATCATCTGACAACAAATTAGATCATCTAACCCATAAGGCACCAATGAGGCCCCAAAAAAAAACAACAGAGAAAAAAAAACACAAGACACTAGTATTAAAAAAAAAAAAAAACCGCAGCGTCAACTTGTTTTCTAAATTATATACATAGATATAGATATATAGAAAACAAGAGATATAAATTCCATTCAAGAGATTCCACGTATCCAGCAGGAAGTCTTTTGCTATCGAACATGCAACCCAAAAAACTATGGCAAAATAAGGTAGCAGAACCAATTTTAACAGGTATACGGTCTTCAATTATTTATAATCACTACTCAAGCGTTAGTGAAAGCAGTACTGAAAAAATAATGGAACCAAACAAGAAACGCCTCACAGGGTAGCTTCCACTTCAGGGTCACTTTCTACTGGTGTTGCAGGCACATTATTGCCACCTCTCAAGCGTGAAGACACGTTATCAATGGCCGAATTTAGTTGGCCTATCTTTTCGTTCAGAGTCTGCCTAGTCCTCTGTTTTCCAATAGTAAAACACAATTATAACTAATGCTGTTCAAGCACGCCAATATATTTATTATAAAGTCAAGGAAGCCTAATTACCTCTAAACCTTCGTCATAGTATATCGGTCTTTTGGCCTTACGAAACCCGTATTCATCTTCATTCAACAGAGATCTTCTAATCTGCAGCATAAAAAAAAAAAAAGGAAGAAGAATTGAACAACCAAAATATGCAAAGCACATTAAGGATCTACATAATAGTATTAGTAACAAAATCAGCTTGCAGACAGATTATAATATTTTTAATCAAAATATTAGCTTTTACTTAAAAATAACAATAAAATCCACTGATGATCCATTAGCCCATAAACTATCACAGTATATCAACTATCAAGTACTAATAAATTAACAGTTTGAGAAACAAACGAAAGCATTCACCTGGGGAGCAAAGATGTAAGCTAGTGTTCCAAAAATCGCACCTCCCAGAAGAAAACCAGCAACAAAATCCCCACCTCCACTTCCACTGTCACTGCAATTAGATGACAAAAATGTAAAAAGAAGAATAAATACACATAATCTTCCACACAGGAAACCCATAGGATCAAGTCCTTTGTGCAGACTGGCATCAAGCGGTAGGCACCAGTATAACATCAGGATTATATACATACAAACAATTAATATGAAAAATTAAGAAGCACAGAAAGCACTATTACAATGCCAATGAGTTGCTCAGGTCATGGTGAAAGATTTTAATCTTACTATAAAGTCACAATCCTCATTCCCTATAACCATAGGACTATGGTCCAATTTTTATTGTAAAACTATGTGTATGAATACACTGTACTGCTTTATCTTTATAACTAAACAGACTTTTCTGCACATTGCATGGATACTAAAGAATAAATTGCATTTATTATGTCTTTTGAAAAGTGTGGCTTAATATAAATTTTATTGTATACCCTATACTGATAAATTGATCACTTTTTGAGTTCATTTTATCTTATTTGTTGGGAAATTAAATCACAGAGTGATGACTATAAAGCTATAACTGAGAAGCCACGGTCCTTCTTCTTCCCAGCTTCTAGAGAAATTTATCCAATTTTTAAGGGTGTTTATGCTTGTTTCCACCAGACAGCTTTAATTCCTCTTCCTAAATCCAAATATATTTTCACTAAAATGATCCCGGAAATTTACACTCTGCAAATACTTTTTTAAGTATTGTGCACAGCACCTAGATAACCATAACTTTGCCCTACCAACTCGAGTGCATCCTGAATATCAACATGGACAGGGTAGTCCAGTCATAATTATTGACGGAGTGACATAGATGGGTCATTGCCAAAAGTAAATAAGGGTAGAGGGTGGTATTAAATTAGTGATGGTCCAAAATGTTTTTATAAATTAAAAAGACTTATCTAACTAGGAATTTAATGACTTGTTTATTTATATATTGACTAGTAATAGTCAAGATGAGAATCACGTCATCAAGATAAAATATGTTCAATAATTGGCAGAAGGGTTGGGTTTTTTTCTTCTTTTTTTTGGGAGGGGGGGGGGAGACGAGGGATACTATGGTTGAGAGTATGAAAACAGAAATTGGGCTGTTGTATGAATAACGGGAGTCCAGAATTGCGTGTGAGAATAATAAAGTTGAATATTATTATTCTGAATCAAAATGTAACTGTTACACACACACGCATTTACATGGAAACAAACCCATAATTACCATTCCTTTCCTTGCTTCGACCTCCACAAAAGCCCATCTGACCAGCAATATAATATTTTGGTGATGGAATATGCATATACTCCTCCGATCCTTAATATATGACCCAATTGTTGAATTAGTTTTGGTTCTAAATATAAGACCCATTTCTCATATTTACTAATTTTCTCTAAATTACCCTTATAGATACTCCCTCAACCATAATGAAGTAGAAGAGGGAGAGGGGATATTAAGAAAGATAATTATAGTGTTTTAGGAAAAATGTGTCACATTTCTTATAATTAACTAATTTACTTAACTTCCTTAGTCTAATCAAATTAGTTAAATGAGTCTTGTATTAAGAACCGGAGGAGTATATAATAACCTTGCTTGCGTTTGTTTCCAAGGAATCATCTTTCACTTTATTTTTCTCCGATTCACGTGCAACATAAGGGGAATTAAAAAGTACTTCCTCCTGCCTTTAATATAAAAACTTGTTTGACTTTTGTTTTGATCCTATATAAAACCCTAATCCATTTTGTCTTTCATATTTAATTATTGTTTCAAGGTAGTCCTTAGATTAATAGTAGTTCTAGCCAATACACTTGATTAGTAAAGATATTTTAGGAAATATAATACTTATTTATTACAAATAACTAATTTAACTCATTTTCTTAATCTATTCAAATTAGTCAACTAGTTCTTATATTAAGGACCGGAGGTAGTATCAAACAATTAGAAATTAAAGAAAAGTAAATTAAGAGAAACTATCAGAAGACGTCACGCAAAATTTAATGTGCCGATGTGAGAGGCAAAAAACTTATAGGAAACAGGCAGAAAATGCCACTATGAGAACAATTAGAAGTTGTTCTAGCTTTCACTTTAGATTTTGTTATTGTCTTTGGAGCAAGCTGTCTCATTTTGTAATGATGAAATATGAACCCGTTAGGCATATAAAATGAAATTAATTATTTGGTACAATATCAATGATTACTTGAATAGTCAGCACATATATTTGATCACTGTCATACATAAAAGTAAAATAATTTCATTACTGCTTAATTGTTATTTATCATAATATTTTTCAAATGTAAAGGGCTGATTTTTTTAATTATTAAAACATTATTTAAAAATTGGAATATACTTTATAACGTTAAAATATTTTCAAATTCGAATAAAAAGGCATCTTATTCGACTTTTCTCCTATGGCAAAAAATAAAAAACTCCGTTATCTCCGGCTATGTGGCCTTGGTTGTCATCTCAGGGTTACACTGAGAAGATTCAGTGGGTGATACTTTTTGTATATGTTCATTGGAATATTTGGGTGTCTAGGCGCGTTGTAAGCTCTGAGACGCAACTTTGAACCAGCATTATCATAATGCTCATGATGGGTCTTTTGGGGCTTGTTTGGATGAGGACCTAATAGAGAGTTGTGCCTTCTACTCAACAACTAAGGACTTATTTGGAATGACTATAAGTAAATTTTTAATCATAATTTGCAGAATACAAGATAAATATGTCAGGAGAGTTTTGAGGTAGGTATGTAAGGAGAGTTTTGTTTCAATTTACGTAAAAGTGCTTATAGGCACTTATTCACTGCAAATCCAAAATAGGCACTGAGTGTGTGCAACCATTTCAAAACTAGAAGTGGATAGTTCGGCCCTTAATTAATAACAGGCATGGACTTACAATAGTTCTTCCAGCTATTGCAGGGATGATCGGAATTGTGCATGGACTTAACCTGTGTTGGTCTCGAGAGTATAGAAGTTTAAACCTCTCTGTTTTCTTTTTAATAGTCCAGAAGCCATTAATTTGATAACTAGAGGGTGTGATAGTAATTAATCATCCTTTGAAGGATATTATTGATTATGTTAGTCTGCTTGCTCATAGGATTAATGTCATATAAATTGGCTTGCCCGTCGATTTTGACCTTAAATATGATTTTTCTTCTAAGCCATTGTGTGACGTAATAACATTGACCTTTTTGTGACATATACAAATTTTTATCCTTTTTTATTCGCACAAAAATTTGAACTTTGACCTTAAATTTAGTTTGTCTATTCATTCGTGTATATATATATATATATATATGAACTTCGTCCAAATAATGCACAGAGCAGGGGGAAGGGCAAATGAGAAATAGCGAGAAGAGAAGTCATAATGGATACAGAGAGAACTCAGAGACATTAGTCATCAGGGGTTCAGCCTTGAGCCCAGCCCAGGCTGAAGAAGGTCAATGGCAATGAAAATTCGACATATTAATAAATTAAAAAAAAACTTCATAAATTATTATTTCTTTTTTAATTTCTCACTTCCTTCTCCATTGCTATAGAAGATTGAACTTTCTTATCTCACAACCCTTCCTTTAAGATGGTCTGCATAGGTTAAACCAGAGAAAGATATATGGGTGTATTAACACTAAATATAATATCTTCTTAAATCTGAAGCTTAATATTATGTACTCGACCCTTCATTAGCATGCTGGGAGTGTGACTTTCTTTCGTTAAGTGAAGGATGATAAAAAGTAAAACAAGAGAAAGTTAGTTAATGAATTTTACGTTGTTGTTATATAATAGACATAATCATTTTTGGCACACATGTAATTACACTTTACGTCCCCACCCTCCCAAGCAATCTGGCAAATTAAATAATCACAAACAAATGGGTCTCGACTGGGCATTTAATTCCATTCTGTTCAGCCCATCGGGCTTATATTGAAACTACGCGTTTAGGACATAAATAGAAAGTTGAAATGATGCTGTTACAGCATCACCGGGTTATCTTGGCCTTCTAACAAGCTGAAATGAAGTCTCTATACAACCATTTTCTTCTTATCAGAAGAAATTCTCCAGATATATATTTAATAAATGAACCTGTGAACCGTTCTAAGAGCATCAATAATATTTCAATTCATGATAATATCTGCAACAGCCACAGCTTCTTTCTTATTAAAGATTGTGTCAATGTAATTGACAAGAAACATCAAATCGTAATTATTCCATTAATACCAAAAAAAAAAAAAGTGGTACATCAACTACAAATCCATCTCATGGCCACGGCTTGACTTTCCTGTCAAAGATATTCCCATACGTAGAAACAAAAGTGTGAAGAAGAAGAGGGAATTGTGACAGCACAAAGAGGAAGATGGGAACACTTGCAAATATAATAATGGGAAGGAGACCCCACGAGTAGTTTGTGTGTTTTAGCATGAGGCGAATGGTAGACAGAAAGGCTATTATCATGCTTACAATAGAGATGAAAAGAAAGAAAAGACCCAAAATTAACTTTGTAGGCAAGGACTTGAGGAACTTTTCCTCTGAATATTGAGAGGTTAGGATCGCTAGAAACATTAAAACTGAAGTTGAAGAAGAGAGAAGAGATAATATGGTTGAGAAGATGAAAACCTTAAAAAATGGTTGTTTGATGAATAATGGGTATCCAACATTTTCATCATTTCCTCCCGGAACAGTAAAAGCTCCTGCAAACATAATTGTCACAATTAAGGTGCCGACAACTGAGCATGAAGATGCTGTATCTTTTATCCATTTCTCTCCTTGCTTCATTAACTCTTTGTGAGATTCTCTGAATAATTCTCCGGCTGTCATGCCATCCTTGTTTTGAAATACCCTAAAGCTTGGAGGTGTTAAACTCTCCACCTCCTGCATTTGTTTCAAAAAGTATTATTGCATTTCACATTCTTATCAAAACCAAACTACTACTATATCCAGTTTGGGAGAAAAATAATTAAGTTTTTTCTTTCACATTCTTATCAAAACCAGATTAACATTGCAACTAGTTTAGGAGAAAATGATCAGCAGAGAAACTGGAACTTCGACTCAAAGCCTGGCCTCATGACATTTACTTTCTTTGTGATGTCTTTGAATGATTCTATAACACTCAACGTGCCTCTAAAGAAAGTCAAACCCACAGGGGAACATTCTCAAATATACTTTCAGATAAACTGTATTCAGTTGGTTACTGTACACACTTGATTATAATAGATTCAATCTTATAAAGAGAATATGGCTCAAAGATTAATAAACATCTTTCTCTAACCTTAAACCATTGCAATTCTCTCTGCATTTGCAATGAAGGTGCATAGATGCGATTAAGAACATGATCAGGAGCCTTTATAGCCACCTTATGCATCAAGGTATGTCCGGGATCATTATCGGGTCTCATTGTTGCCAGGCCATGCTTGAAGCGAAGGCCATGGATAAGGTTGAAAACCTTAGCTTGCCGGTAATCGAGAGCTTTATTGAAACATGAAACCATTGTTTCACGGAGGAAAATCTCTGGGATTGCATTTGATACTTGAAGCACAAACTCAACATTCCCTTCTTTAGCTGCACGACTTAAAGCCTCATCTATAACCCTTTTTTGGTATGCTTTCCTTGCATTCTTACAGACTAAATGAAGAAGGTCATCTGCTTGTGCATGCAGCAGCTTTAGCTCTTGTACTTTCTTAACTTCTACATTGATCACACATGGATCTTTTCCTTAGTTTAGTTTAACTTATGAGAATTAAGAGTAAGCTTGAACAAGTAACCAATTCTTTGAAGAGATATGTGGAAGTTAGCATCCATACCTACAAAATTACCGGTGGTGGTGATGAGCCTTCGTACTAGGCCATGCCCTGTAAATTAAGGCCAAATCTTTTATCCCTGTTGATTAATATTACTTTAAATAGCAATGTAAAAGTTACACGTTTTAATGCCTACAAACTTATATATTGTTCCAATGTATTCTCCTAATAATATTTTTGTAACATACCTAGCTCAGTAAGTTTTGCTTTATCTCCTTGACTTCTGTCTTGTTGTTGAATGTCAACAAAAACATGATTGATAACTGTAGTTGAAGGTATATTTATATCTTACATGGGCAAAGAAACAATGTCGTTAAAAAAATTCATAAATAATAATAACGATTATAAATAAATATATATGATAACGAATGAGAAAGGAAAGCATTTGAAACTTGTATAGCCAGCTAAGCACAAAGATACTGACAGCTATAAATCCATCGTTTCCAGAAGATAAGTTCACTTGGGCGAATAATGGTAGTGTTCAAGGTTGCGATCTCACGAATTGGCGTCCACCCTTCATCATTGGCAGGCATGAAAAGCAATTCTTCACATTGCTGAAGCAAATTCAAAGCAATCTCTGCGTATATTTATATAGTCATACGCCATGAATTGACAAGAGCATCAAAAACATGGAGAGAAATGACAAGAAAAAAATATACACTACAAACTAGATCTTATACTTAGGATGGAATGTACTATAATACTAGATAACATACCGAAACATTGTGCATGGAAACAACAACGAAGAAGCCGGGAACCCCAACGGCCTGTGAGGCATTCTAATGGAGTGACAGAATAAAGATAACGCCCCATTTCTTGGTAACCGTCTGCAAAAGCCACTGTAACAGGAAGATTACCATACTTGTTTGGAATGCAAACTATGCGGCTATTCTTGTTTACAAGGCATTTTGCAACTTGGGTGATTCCAGCAAACCGACTAGCCAATACAAGTGCTGTATCGCCGAACGAATCAGGTCTTAGAAGGAATTGTGGAGGCAGTAATTTGAGCAACTCCTCCACTATGGTGACATGCCCAAACATTGCAGCCACATGAAGTGTTGTTCTGCCTTTATCATCAATTTCCGCAGTCAAGGCATTAGGGTTTTGATCCACAATTGATTTCACATCAGTCCAGCCGTCAACACAAATAGCATGGCATAAATCATCCTTCCATGTATCTCTTTCCTCTCCTGGAATCCACACCATGTAATCATGCAAGCATCGAGATGAGTACATACACATATAATTATTAAGTTATTTTAAATGATTTTGTACAATACGAAGTAAATATATCATACGGGTTTTGTCTCATTAAACACAAGAATTTTTTAAGTGATTATATGGGTTGCTAAAATAAAAAAGAATACACATCGTACCGTTGGTTCATAGTCAAAGGATTGAACATTCTCATCAAAAGAGGGGTTCGATTCTTGAGATTGTCGCAGCTCTTGGGCAGGCATATTCACAACCAGGTAAAGCATGTAATTTGGAGCTAATTCCCATAAAGTTAATGCTCTACCCTAGCTAATAGCCTAGGCACACTGATAGCCCAAATAGATAGTATGTGACTGACAAGCGATTGGGTTGTGTGTGACTAGTTAGTTTTCTTGGCTTGTGGATGAGCCCAATCCCTTGCTTAAATTATTTTGCACCGAAAAAACAAGAATGAAATTGTCAAAGCAAATTGAGTTTATCTACCAAAATGGCATGGCCAAGGTATTACATACTCATGCACGCGCAAATAACTACGCGTGCAAATATATGTATGTATATGTATGTATTTAAGAGATTAGCATAGGTTATTAGTTTGTTAGTGCCCGTATATATATGAGATAGGATTTTTGAATCAAATAACCTTCTCAAAAAGGTTATGCTCAATTATCGTTAAATGCATCTTGAGGATGAGGAGATTTACATGTTTATAATGCATTGGTTAAAATAATGAAAAGCAACTAACCAAAGTGAAAACTTCATTATGATGCACTAAGCTACTAGTAAAGAAAGAAACAAATCCTACACATGAAATTTTAATTAAGAGGCAAAGGTCCATTTGAAGAATCTTGGAAGTTTTATTTTGATTATGTAAATTGTTTAAATTTAATTAAGTAAATATGCCTATATTTGAGACTTCTTGACAAAATTTCATCACTAATGTGATTTCCTGAACAATTTTGATTTTTCCATTTACAACATTAAATTGAACTCGAAAATTTACTTACAAAAAATACTGAGTCCTTTTTCTGTGTGTGACTGAACCTTTGTTAACATATTGCTACGATTTTTTTTTTTTAACAGCTCTTGGTCCCAATGACACAGAGAAAAAGAAGAGCTTTTGTACTCATTCACCTGATTCCTCGTTCGGCCTTGGTGACTCAGGTGAAGGACGTTGCAGCCCCACAAGAGGATCCAAGTCGATTGGTGCTGCGCTTTGTTTGAAGTCACCTGGCAATGTTGACATATTGGGGATCTATGTAATATAATGACTACGAGAGAGATCTGTATGATTAATCCGTGTTAAGGTTCTTATTAGTTAATTGCACAAAAAAATGGAAGTATAGATATTGAATTAAAAGAAAAGCAAGAATAATGAAATGCAGTACCAGTCGATTGCGAGCCTTGGATGGATCCAACAAGCTAGCTGTGACTGGAAATTGAGAGGAGTAGCAACAATAAATTTGCCACATTGCATATTTGGAATATATGCTTGCTTGCAAACGTTTCCAACGAATCAACTCAAAATATATTTGCACCCGTAAATCAGTACATTACTTTGGAATTCAAAAAAGAAACAAAAGAGAGTCTAAATTAACAATGCTTTGCCTCGTAGCTTCATTTTGTTTGTATTAATTTGTATTCAAAAGAATCGCTCACCTTTCTTTTGATTTTTTCCCCTTCCTTTGGATTATGTTAAAAAGGAGCAATCTCAATAGCCAAGAAGCAAAGAGAAATTGAATCCGCGACCTTCCTCAAAAAGGAATACAATGCCACTAGGCCTAGATTTATTCGTTAGAAAGCATAACCATACTCATGTTGCTACAAATGCATATAACCAATTATTCCTATAAAGTACAAACATATACAATATTTCTCCTACTATCAATTATTTTTGTTGTGTTGATAACAAACCATCCAACTGTATTAGGTGCTACCACGTAATACGAATTCAATCAGTGGGAATTAGAATATAGTGGGATGAGCTAGTCTCTTACGACGTAATGAATCAATATTTTAACTTTTATTAAAAAAATATCTATATTTAGTGTCTAACAATATTTCAAACATTCCTCTAATAAATAGATATATATACCTGTGCTTAATGGAAAAAGAAAGAGAATTATTACAAATTCAAGCAAGATCATTCTCTAGTCGGGAGAAAGATAATAGTCTAATACTAGCTATATACACATCGATCATCTTGTTTTGCTATGATTCATGGGGTCTTATTTAATGGGTGTTAGACTCCCATACGATATTTAACCTAAGCGTATTAGTGATAAAATAGCATTATTATATCAACCAAGAAACTGCAAATGTTATTGCATTATATATATATGTATATGTATGTATTTGTGTGTATGAAAAAATGAAATGCACTTGCCACTTCTCCCTTGTTTGGACCTCCACAAAAGTCCATCTCTCACCAGCAATATAATATTGAAGTGATGGAACATTTATATATATAATAAGCTTGCTTGCTTTAGTTTCCAAGGAATCATCTATCACTTTATTTTCTCTCCGAAGCGCGTTAAAGATCAGCGGAATTAAAAAGTACAAACAATTAGAAATTAAAAAGTACCGGCAAAAAAAAAAAGAAATGAAAGTAAAATAAGAGAGAATAGTGGAAGATGTCACGCACAATTTAATATGTCTTTGTGAGAGACAAAAAGAACTTACGGACAACAGGCGGAATTTTAACTGAGAAATAGATTTTGCATGATCATCTCATCTCTATATAAGAAAAGAGCCTCTCTCTCTCTCTCTATATATATATACTACCTCCAGTTTTTAATATAAGAACTCGTTTGACTGTTATTTTGATTCTAAATATGATATTCGATTCATTTTGTCTCTCATATTTATTTATTTTTTCCCAAAATAGTTTTTGTAATACTAATAATAGTAGTTTTAGTTAATATATTTGATTAGTAAAGATGTTTTAGGAAAGATAACACTTATTTATTATAAAAAAATAATTTAACTAATTTTTTTAATCTACTCAAATTAGTCAATTAATCCTTATGCTAAAGACCGGACCGGAGGTAGCATATATTATGGGAATATTTCCGATACATTGTATCGGAATCGCATTCTTCCTTAAAAAAATAGTGTAACTTATAGATTTCACAGTATATATGAATACGTTTATCGATACTTGGAGACAAGACTAGTTACCAACATCTTTTTTTGAACACGACAAAATGATGTAATTAATAAAAGGTTACAAGGTACAATAGATTACCAACATATCTTAAAAGAAGGAAAAGGAAAGAAGAAAAGAAAAAGGGAAAGGGAAAATTCAAGAAAAATAATAGTGGAATTTCAAAAAATTCCAAAAGGTGAGATGAATTTTGAAAAATTTCAGATCAGTCATAACAACCAAATTAGAATTTTAAAATATTAGTAAATTTATAATGTTGCCTTTTTTTTTTCCCCTTTAAAAAACACTCAAGTCACCAACACTGGTCAGCCGATTGCTGATGCTAGAGCCTTAGAAACCAAGCACCTATTTTTTTTTAGGAATTTTTACAACATTTGTAACATGATTAACAACTCTTATAACAATATTCACAACTCTATTAACTTCATTTACCATGTATTTTTTAGATTTTTAAATTGAGATTTTTTTTCCAACAATTGTAAATGGTTGTCACTAACCAAGTCATATGAGATGTATTTAAATCAATATTATTAATTTCCTGCATATTTAATTTAATTAATTAAATACATACTAAGTATATAATATGATTAATGGTGTTAATAGAGTGATGAATATTGTTATAAGAGTTTACTACCATGTTACAAGTATTGAAAAAAAATCTCAGTTTAAAAACCTAGAAGACACATGGTAATTTTTTTTGCACAAATTATTAAAAACGATATAAGTTAATACGATAATTATGTAAAATAAATTTTAACTTATAGTCCTCTGACCCTATTTATAACTGGTAAATGGCATTTAATCTTGTATCTCGTAATTAGAGCTATAAGAAAAATCCCATTAGATTAGACACTTACTAATTTCTCCGAGTTTAAGATCCTATCATATAAAGTGGTTAATGGCACTAATGGAGTTGTGAATACTATTATAAAAATTAACAGTCACTTTATACATTTTGAAAAAATTCCAAAAAAATAGTTATCAGTTTGTTGGAGCTCTGGTACCAATTGCCAGTACCCGAGTTTTGGCCAGCCAATAAGGTTGACTTGAGATTTTCTTAAAAAAAAAAATAAAAGACAATATTATAAATTCACCAATATTTGAAAATTCTAATTTACTCATTAAGAGTAATTTGAAGTTTCTCAAATTCAGATGACTCTTTGAGGTTCTCGAAATTTAACTATTATTTTTTTTTGGAGTTTTTCCAAAATAAAAAATAAAAAAAAGGACAGAAACAGATGAGAAAAAAAAAGAAAAAAAAAGTTCCAAATATGTATTCCACCTGAAGTTGTTATAGTTGTCACTTCAGATTTTGTTATTGTCTTTGCAGCAAGCTGTCTTATTTTGTTCTCAAAAAACTTAAATGGAAAATTACAGAGAAGTCTCAAATAACTAAGTTAATCATTTTTAGTTTGCTAAAATTTGAGTTATTACTAATAAGTCCCAAAGAATTTGGGAATAATTTTAAAAAATATGTGTAAAATTACTCAAGCAAACTTTAATCACATTGATCCAAACTTGACTTCTCGTTTGACAGCCGGCAACGGCCGCTGCATAACCGTAGAACAATCACTAGTGAGTCATCGAACGATTGCCAGACTGCAGTCCGCAGTAGGAGCCCAGCTGCGTATTATTAAATTAATATAAATGTTTTGATAATATTTTATTGAATATTATTCCACTGATTTTTAACATAAGACATAGTTAACTAATTTAATTAAATTAAGAAAATTATATAAGTTAGTCAACTATAAGAAATATGACATGTTTTTCCTAAAATATCATAATTATTTTTCTTAATATCCTTCCTCCCTCTCTTACTTGATTATGGTTGAGGGAGTATCAATAGAAATAATTTAGAAAGAACTGATAAATATAAAAAATAGCTCTTATATTTAATATTAAGATTAACCCAATAATTAAGTACTATATTAAAAAACTGTGGAGTAATATTTAAGCATTTTTATTTTTTTTTAAAGTCAGCAATAAAGATGTTAACTTGTGACTATTTAAAAATCTTTAAAATATTAATATTTTAATAACAGTTTATAGTAATTTAATACTCCTCTAGTCCTAGATATAAAACTCATTTTATAGTGTAAATTACACTATAAAATGAGGTTATATTAGAAAATGAGTTTTATATTTAGGATTGGAAGGGTAATATGTTGTCTGACTGCTATAAAATGGGATTGGTGCGGGGTCAAATCAATTAAAGAGAAGTCAAAACACAATTCAACAATTCACACTTTTTTTTAAAATTAGTTCAGGGGAGAACTCCCTGCAATTAATATCAATCAACTCTAAAAAAAATTTTTTTTTATGTCATATAGTTTTTTATGTTAACTCTCCAAAAATTCTGAAATTGCATTCCCTTGATCACAATTTTATGTCTAAAAAAAATTATTATTTTATTTGAGTTATAAATTGCTGAACTTGTGTTATAAATCACTAACTTCTTATTGTAAAAAGTTGATTTTGAGTTGTAAATCTTTATAAATTTTATAGGTAAATAAACAAGTCAAATTCAGCAATTTAAAGGAAAAATTGGACAATTTGCAATATAAATTTGGTGATTTACAATAAATATAAGAAAATTCACAATCTCAAACACAATTTTTTTGGCATAAATCAACAATCAAATTTGGCAATATACAGCAAGAATTCAAAGATTTACAACACAAATGAGCATCCAAATCTTATTTTATTTTATTTTTTTAAAAATATTTTAATATACATAATCTAAAATAAAAATATAAAAAAATATTTATTTAAAAAATTATTCTTTAAAAATTTTAAATTTTGATTGTTGAAATTGTGTTTAGATAATTCAGATCTTATCTCATAACCGTTAAATGTTGATTGTTGAAATTTATCACCCTGTAGTATATCACTATAGAGGATTACTGTATCAAAATTGGGGGAAAAAAATAAAAACAAGAAGGTTAAACTTCCTTCTGTCATAACCTTTCCTCTAAGATATGCTTCCCAGAGGTTAAATAATAAGAGAAAAATAGGTCTTGGAGGCTGTTTGACTCTTCACGAGCATATTGGGTGCGTGACGAATCTTATGTGTTTCTAAGAAAAGAAATTTCTTCATTTTTCGGGGTCTCTAAGGGGCATGGAAAAACATAAAAACTTTTGAATTGAAATGAAAAAATAGATGTACCTCTAATTACTTTGAAAATGGCAAGATTTTTGGCGCAAAAGGGGCTGATCTGCATTATCTTGACTTGGTTCTGATTTTTCTCTTTTTCTAAGAATACTAAGTCAGGTTTCTATCCTGCTCGTATTGAATAGAATATGTTCAAGCCAAATCTTTTGTTGAACGAAGGAGAGGGGGGGAAAAAAACAAGAGAAAGTTAGTTGATGAATTTTATGTTATTGTTGTACAATAGAGATAATCATTTGGAACACACATGCAATTGCGCTTTACACCTCTACCCTCCTAATCAAATTGGCAAATGAAATATTCACCAACAAGTGGGTCTCGACATGGGCCTTAATTCCATTCTGTTGCAGCCCATCGGGCTTACATTGAAACTACTGGTTTAGGCCTCAAATATTAAAGTTGAACTGATGCCGTTACAGACTTTACGGGGTTATATCGGGCTTCCTATAAGCCGATGAAATGAAGCTTCTGTACACCCATTTTCTTCTTATCAAAAGAAATTCTCACTGCCTAATTTGAAAGGAAATTCTCTAACCATCATTTAATAAATAAAGCTTTGAGTCGTTCTAAGAGCGTCAATAATATTTCAAGTCATATTTCACCGTTTATATCTGATATTTCCCATTCATTCCAAAATCATCTGATATTGTCATTTAAATTTGAATGCATTCTAAAATATTAATTTATTAAAATGTTTTAAAATCCTAATTTTCCTACTGGTAAATTTGGAAAAGGAAAATACTGAGATGGAAGATGTATCATTTTTATTATCGGAATCGTATCAAAATCGGAGAAAAATACATCCGTCAGCTGCTAATTTACAACATCTCTATTACTTCCCTACTAAAGATATTTCCATAAGTTGAAAACGCAGCAAGAAGAGGCAATTGTGACAGCACAAAGTGGGATACTGGAACCAATGCAATTATAATAATGGAAGGACACCCCATGTGTAGTTCGTTTGCTTACAATAGACATGGCAAGCAGTCAAATAATAGAACACAGAGGGAGGCATCAGTTACAAATACCATAGTCTCACTTTCCTATCAAAGACAGTCCCATAAGCAGAAGAGGCAGTATTACGAACAACAGGAATTAGGGACAACAGAGAATAAGAGATGGGAACACTTGTGAATAAAATAATGGGAAGGATAGCCCCATGATAGTTTGAGTGCTTCAGCGTGAGGCGAATGGCAGAGAGAAATGTGATGATCATAGCCACCATGGAGATAAGAAGTGTAGAAACACCGAAAAGAAACTTTGAAGGCAAGAAATTGAGGAATGCTTCTTCTGAAAAGGGAGACGTAAGGATGGCCAGAAACATTAGAACTGAAGTTGAGGAAGAGACAAGGGATACTACGGTTGAGAGTATAAAAACATTAAAACTCGGTTGTTTTATTAATAATGGGAGTCCAGAATTTTGATCCTTTCCTCCCGGAAGAGTAAAAACTTCAGCAAATGTGATAGTGACAATTAAGATGCCAACAAGAGAATAAGAAGATGCTGTGGCTTTTATCCATTCTTCTCCCTGCTTCATTAATTCTCTGTGATTCTGTCTAAATGATTCTTCAGCTGTCATACCTTTATTGCTTTGAAGTCCCTGTTCTCTAAATGATTCTTCAGCAGTTTCACCCCCATTGTTTTGAAGTACCCTAAAGCTTGGAGGCATTATCCCCTCGACCTCCTGCATTTATTCCAAATGGTGTTAATTCATATTTAAATGCCAACAAAGGCATTGTATTTCACATTCTAAGCAAAATCAGACACTAAATACATATATACCCCTCCAGTCCTTAATACAAAACATATTTTGTGGTGCAATTTATACTATGAATAAAATGAATCTTACAATTATGATCTTAGGAGTACATATACAATCAATTGAATGTTTTAGAGGACGACAGAAATTCAAGAAAAAGGAAAATCAATGCATGTGTTTTTGTTTCAAAGAGCCTTAAACTAATCAATAATTTTACTGATTTAATTACCAATTCGATGTTAAAAAAGCACTGATGTGAAATTTCATATGACCAATAAGCTACCTCATGAGAATTTCAAAACTGACCTTGAACCATTGCAATTCTCTTTGCATTTGTAACGCTGGTCCATAGATGCGGTTAAGAATGATGTCAGGAGCCTTTGCAGCTGCCGCATGCAGCAAAGTATTTCCATCTTTATCTTTGCCACAAGCAAAGGCATCCTTGAAGCGAAGCCCATTGATTAGGTTGAAAACCCTAGCTTGTCGATGCTCAATGGCATGGTAGAAAATGTTTCGATATGAGTCGTCCCCAGTGAGCAAGATTTCAGGATTTGCCTTTGAAATTTTAACCACAAACTCAACGTTCCCTTCTTTCGCTGCCAAAAATAACGCATTTGCTATAGTTTGCACTTCATCTTCTTTGCTTGCATTCCTACAAACTAGATCAACAAGTTTATTTGCTTGTGCTTGCAGTAACTTCATCTCTTTTATTTTCTTGATTCCTACAATGGTACGTAACACGTTTTTGTCTTTGTTAGCTGAGTTGATGAAAAGCGATATCAGTATATACACACACACATATATCAATAAATTCAATCATCATCAATATCAAGTATAAACTTTATAATGAGCTCCATACAATATACGAGGCTATCTAATAAGTAGAAAACTTTAGAATAGTATGTCATTTCTGGAAACATGATATGTTAATTAGAAGATACACCTACCTATAAAATTATAAGTAGAGAAGATGAGCCATTGAAGCAAACGATGTCCTGCTGCAACTTAAAAAGAAAAAACGGAAAAAGGAAGAAATTAAAGGAAAGCTCGGCTTATATAAAGGAAAAGGTTCATAAAATGCTTTTGTTTCATGTCTTTTTCTATAAAAATTGTAATTAAAGATGAAGTTGAATCCAAAGAAGAAAAAAAGACATATTTTGCTACCTGGCCCTATTAGTTTCCCCTGTTTTCTTTTCGCTGTGTCTTCGCCTTCATGTTGGATGGGTAAAGAAGCACTTTCGAAACTTGGGGTTGAATTTGTATCTATATCTAACAAAGTAGAGCATATAATACAAACCAATGAAAAAAAGAGAGAGTAAATATAATAGTATGATAAGAAAGAAAATGAAGTTACTAGAAATATTTAAGAACAGATACTGACAGTCATAGATCCATCGTTTCCAGAAGACAAGTTCAGTTGGGCTAGGAATTGTAGAAGTCATGGATGCGATGCTGTGAATTGGCATCCGACCCTCATTATCATACGCAAAAAGCAATTCCTGGCATTGGCTAAGCAAGTGGTGAGCGATATCTGAGTATCATATTCACACAATAAATAATATACACTGAATGCGGAAACAATAATTATAACACCCTCTTATTAGTGTAAGACCCTTTTGATTTGATCAACTAAACAACGCACTCTAATTGAGATAATTTAGAAAATTTAAAAGTATTAACTAGTTTTAGCTAAATTCCTTTTATTTAATATGAAGTTATTAATAGGTAGTTATTATATTATGATAGTACGTACCGAAACATTGTGTTTGCAAACAACGACGAAGCAGAGTAGGACCAAGAGGACGACCAAGATAGCGGGGTTGGAGGTATTCCAATGGAGTTTGAGAATAAAGATAACGTCCCATTTCATGATGACCACTGACAAAAGCCGATGTAACAGGAAGTTCATATGTTGAGTAGTTTGGAATGCAAAGTAGGTAGGAATTCTTGTCCACTAGACATTTGGCAACTTCAATGCTTCCATTGACGGTGGCAATTAAGAGTGGCGTATTGCCAAAATCATCAACAGTTTCTAGGAATTCTGGATTCTCTAACAGTTTCAGCAACTCCTCCATTATGTGGACATGCCCAAACAAGGCAGCCACATGAAATGGTGTTTTGCCTGAAGCAGTAATTTTTGAGGTCAAGGCATATGGCTTTTCCTCTAAGAATGCTTTTGCAATTTCCCATTTGTTATCACATATAGCTTTACACAATCGATCCTCCTCTGCAACCTCCTCTGTGTTTCTTTCTTCATCCTCGGTCGCCGTGCTTCTTTGATCCCCAATTCGTCCTTGTATATCTTCCCTTATCTCTCCCAAATCACTCACTCCTCTATAAAATATTTCCCTCTGTATTTGATTTAGCCAGTATTCTCTATCTCGCCTTATGCCGAGTGACCGTGCCATCTTATCTGCTTCTACGTTAATTTGAATCTCTGCAATATTTATGGAGGGTCTAGTGAGGGGGAAAAGAAACACAGAGATATTGGCTGCTTACGTGTTAGATGTATCCTGGTCCTCTTTCCCTGTTTCTAGGGTGATACGAGAGGATCCATCTATTAATTGTATAGCCGAAGACACGCGATGGTTTGTTTATGTTTTTTAAAAAAATAAAAATAAAAAAGTGGTTTTTGTCTAATTTAGAAATTTTATGGAAAATAATATACTATTCTACTGATTTTATAAAATGTAGAAATAATTTTGCATTTGGTTAAAGTCAAAAAAATAATATATTACTTATTTATTTTTAAATTTAATAATATATTTGGGTATTTCTTTATTTTTATGACAACTATTATATTTGGCTATTTTCATAAACTACTTAAAATAATTAGTAATTTTTTTACGTTTTAATTATTTTTGAGAGTTTAGAATATGTTTATCCAAATTTTTTTTAAAAAAATTTTTTTCTTTTTCTTTTTCTATTTAAAATAGTGCTTTCTTATTAACCATAACTCAAAAGAAAATGGTTGAGCTAAGCACCCATTACTCTTTTAATTAATTTGAAAATCAGATCATAATATTTTTCAAAAGCATCCTTTTGGGAGGAAAAAAACGTTTTTTTTTAAAAAGCGAGATTAAACAAACAAGCCCTAAACATATAATTGAGTAATAAAACAAGCGAGCAATCTTTCTATATTTAGAATATTCTAAAATAACTTGATAAAAGAATATTATGTGTCCCTCCGTTGAAAAAATAAAATAAATAAATAAGAAGAAGAAAGATTTTCTAAATTGCTAGTTGTAATCTCTTGACATGACTCAGCGATAAGACTAAACATATACTATGATCAAATTAATTAATTATTTGTATAGGCCATTCGCTGCTGAAAAATGAAAGGTTCAATAATATAAAGATTGGGTTTCGTATAGAGTGACCTTACCTTTTAGTTGACGAGACGACCGAGGAGGAGCGAATGCAAGCATTTTGGCTAGTGGCTATATATGGTGAACTCAATCGCTGCATTATTATTTTGTAACCATCAAACCAAAATTGGAAAAAATTAAATGAGTCGCACAAATATCACTATATATACTCCAAAAAAGATTACTCCATATATATTGCATTAATTAAGATATGACTAAGAATCAAATGCACTTACCAACTCGACCTTTGGTCTGCTTCAGCGATTAATCTTCACAAAAACCGTGCGTACATCTGAGTTCATCACCACACCGCCAACATATATACACACACACACACACGCGTGTGCGCGCCCGCAAAAAAGCCTGAGTTAACTGTAAAATTCTTCTAACTGTATCCTTTCCTCCAACTACAAGCAATCGCTTTATTAACGCCAATTTGAGTAAAAAAAAAAACAAACCCAAATTATATATCTTTCTTGTTTGCTAATTACTCAGGCCTCCTTTCTAATTTATATATATATATATATATATATATATTTGAGAGGGAGAGACCTTTCAGATCTCGAAAGCGGCTACTCCTCACCTAAGAGTTATTATTTCCTCAATAGCTGCTTCTTTCCACTAAGTTGAGAGTTGGATAATGTATGACTTATGAAACACCTATGAACTGCGGAATAAATAGAATTACTGCATAGTGACATATAGTAAGAGGGTGAGGTATAGCCAAATTTTAGGGATTTTTGTACTGTTATTTTTTCAAAAAAGTAACTTTTTATTTTTTAATTTAAACATTGTCAGTTGAATATTTAGTTTGTATTCATCCTTACATATATGAAAACAGTAACAAGAATGAAATGCACTTATCACTCGTTCTTTGATTCGGCCTCCACAGAAGCAATATTTGCACGTAGAATTGAGTCCATATACCAACAAGAGTTCGTCCAGTTAGTAAGAGGTCGGCTCATAACCCATAAGATCGTGAGTTTAAATCCCGCTGCTGATGTGAGGATTATATTGGTGGGTGATCTGTAAGTACCTCTGTAAGCGTTCTCTCAGTCTGGAGGCATGCCCTAGCCCTGGTGAGTCCCTAGGACCCAACTAACCTAAATTGTAGTAAACTTTAGTATACCAAAAAAAAAAAAAAAGAATTGAGTCCGTCTCACCAGAAATATATATTGCATGAATGGAACAAATGTTTGCTTGCGTTAGTTTCCAAGGAATCATCAATCACTTAATTTTTTTCCAAAAAAAAAAAGTTATTAAGTAACTTTAAAATATTATCAGAACATTGATAAAGTAAGATTCAAAGTATAGCACGCTCCAATACTATATTTCAAACCAGCCTAGATTCGCAATATACAATGAACAATATATATATTAGCTGCATTTCCATAACACACATGACCAGCATGTCTGGACTCAAACCCTGTACAATACACGCACCTTATCTATCTATTTATCCAATGAAACTTTGAAGCAGGAAGATGGATTGAGAAAAACCTCCCTAATTAAGCGCAATGCTCGCAAATCTTCAACTTCATATGGGCCTAAACCGACACAGGATGCATGGCACAGAGCCCTTTTTTTTCCCCCCTCTCCATTTCATTAGTGATTAGTGTTTATTTCATCTGAGGGGGGAAAATCAGTTTGCACCATGTTTCTTATATTATTCTGTTCAGCTTGACTATCTCAAACATTTAATCGTTGAAAAACATAACCATATTCATGTTGATGGAAGAAGACGGGCAGTGTACACGAATCCGTTTGTTGAATTTGGGCTTTTATCCATTTTAGCCCGATACATTGACTTGAAAATAGAGTAAACAAATTGCAATCTAAAAAAAAATTGTAAAATTATTCAAATGGAGAGCAATTAATTCTTATGCCTTAGTCAGTCTTGAATTTGTTCCCTTGCCTCTGTCTCTGCCCTAAGCCATTCTATGCAATTAACAATTAGTCAATGAATCTTCTTGCTCTGTTATTCTTTCTGACTTGTGGATGCTCAATCATATTCATTTATAAATATTTGTCTTGTCCGTCACATCAGCATAGTTTCACAGATTTCATAACACCATTAGGCATTAGCCCTTGTTAAACGGTTTTAAACATTAGGTACTAGCTAATTAACGGAATAAATTTAAATGACTTGATAAAATATATATATATATATATATGTATAAAAAGTTCCGCGCATGAACCTTTTTTCTTTTTCACCGCAAAAGCTTAATATCATTAAAAGAAAAACGTAACAGATACACTTATGCAGAAAAGAGAAAAGAAACGAAGACCAACAGCCAAACGACACCGCAGAGCTACAGAGACAAACCGAATAATGACAACTAGCCTAAACTTGCAGATTGAAAGTGAGGAGGCCAGTTTTTATTCCACCATAATCAAAAGAAACAACAATAGAGAGTGGTTGTCCAAAGTCCAAAGACATGCTCTCCCGGGCCCACCTTCTTTGATGCCAGTGCTGCAAAGACGAAAGCAGCTTCAACAAACCCCTCTATGACAGAGGGGTGAAGAGACCTTTGAAATTTGATACCAAATAGCAAAGAAAGAGTGATCATGGCAGAAGCAAACCAGCATCCAGAACAAACAAAAATAACCCACAAGAAAAGGTGAAGACAGATCAAACATGACAACCACAAAAAGAAAAAGTACAAAAACAAGTCACAGTGCTTGATCCTAGAAACAAACAGGGAGAGACCTATACTCCAAATGCATACCACAAGAGATCCCCCACTCATGGTAGCATTGAGAAAAGACCCTCATGACGATTGGGTGGCTGTGAGCCAGCCACCAAACCTCAGAAAGCAAGTAGTGATCGATATATGAGTATCATATTCATACAATAAATAATATATACTGAATGGGAACAATAATTATAACATTCTTTTATTAGTGAAAGACGTTTTTGTTTTGATCAACTAAACAACCCACTCTAATTGAGATAATTTAGAAAATTTAAAAGTATCAACTAAGTTTAAATAAATTCCTTTTATTGTGTGTGTGTGTGTGAAAAAACGATGCACTTACCAAGGCTTTCCTTGCTTCGACCTCCACAAAAGCCCATCTCACCAGCAATATAATATTGCAGTGATGGAACACACACACAAAATAAGCTTGCTGGCGTTTGTTTCCAAGGAATCATCTATCATTTTATTTTCTCTCGGAATTGCGTGAAAGATAAGAGGAATTAAAAAAGTATCAAATAATTAGAAATTAAAGAAAAGTAAAATAAGAGAAAATAGCAGAAGATGCCACACAAAATTTCGTGTGCCAATGTGTGTGAGAGAGAGAGAGAGAGAATTTACAAGAAACAGGCAGAAAATTTCACGATGAGAAATATAGTTTACAGGATCATGTCATCTGTATGGGGGGGAGTGTTATATGGGAACTTTTTCGATATGTTGCTGGAAATCACATTGTCATTGCCTAAAACAATGTAAATTAATTATAGATTTCATAGTATATCTGAATATCAGTATCGATCATTCGAGGGAGGGCTCGTCACCAACATTTCTTAAAAAAGGAAAAGGAAAGAAGAAAAGGAAAAAAAAAAAAAGAAAAAAAAAAAAAGAAAAAATACACTAAAAAAAAAGAGATAAAAAGGACAAAATTCCAAATATATATTCCACTTGAAGTTGTTCTAGCTTTCACTTTGGATTTTGTTATTGTCATTGGAGCAAGCTGTCTCATTTGGTTATTATGAAATATGAACCCGTTATGCACATAAAATAAAATTAATTATTTAGGACAATATCAATCATTTTTTGAATAATCAGTGCATATATTTATACTAAGATTATTTTTATAAGGAAGAAAAATTTTAACCAAAAAATATTAACCAGTGCTATTCACCTGTTTATGTCATAAAGTCAACTACAAAATTAGTGAATGTACTCATAATAAGAATATTTAAAACTTCTTAAGATGACTTCATTCACATGATTTTTTTAAGGAGAATAACAGAAAAAGAAGCTGAAAATTACAAATTCCAAATCAGGTTTAGTAACACAAATTTCTTTGATTAACAAGTCTGAATTTGCAAGTGACTACAAATTTTTGTTGACATTCTTTATTTGGTATTTACAAAATTTCAGCTTCTTTTTTTGGTCATTGTCCCTTTTTTTAACTAGTGTGAAAGAAACTATTTAGCTCATTAATTGATTAAAATAATCAATCGATAACTATAATGCATTCAAGTAAAATAATTTAATTAATACTTAATTATTATTTATCATAACATTTTTTAAAAAGTAAAGGGCTGTTTTTTTTAATTAAACATTATTTAAAAATCGGAATATACTTTATAACGTTAAACTACTTTCAAATTCGAATAAAAAGGCATCTTATTCGACTTTTCTCCTGTGGCCGAAACTATTATTTTCTTTTTTGAAAAAAAACTCCATTATCTCCGGCTATGTGGCCTTCGTTGTCATCTTTACAGGAAATCAAGTGGGTCAGAGTTACACTGAGAAGATTCGGCGGTGATACTTTTTGGGTGTCTAGGTGTGGTTAGCTCTGTGACGCAACCCTGAACGAGGATTATCATAACGCTAAGGGCTGGTTTGGACAAGGACCTAATCGAGAGTCATGCATTCTGCTCCAGTATAACTTTGAGTCTGTCCTTGGTATCAGGCATAGTGGGGGAAGATGAATTTGTGGCTACAGTTGCAAACTTACAGTAGTTCTTCCAGCAATTTCAGAGAGGATCAAAATTATGCATGGGCTTAACCTGTGCTGGTCTAGAGAGTATAGAAATATAGGCCTCTTTTTTTTTTAAAAAAAAAAAATCATATAGAAGCCATTAATTTGATAACTAGAGGGTGTGATAGTACTTAATCATGCTTACAAGGATATTATGTTATTCATAATACTAGGTTCTTATTTATAGGATTGAGAGGCTGTGATCATTGACCATACTCATATACAACTTTGATTTTTTTGTGCTTTTGGCTAAGTTTCTAGAAAAGTCATCCCACAGCATGGAGACTAATTTCCATATCTCGAGTCACCCTCTACTTATTAGACAAGAGGTGGGAGTTCGAAGAGGGAAGATGACGCTTGTTGTCTCTTTATATTATCTCTGAGATCTAACGAAATGCTGTACTTTCATTAACAAAACAAATTTCGTATACTACCTCTGTTCATTAATATAAGATTCAATTGATTAATTTGAAAATCAAGAAAATTGCTAAATTACTTTAAACTATTTATATTTATCCTTTTTCTCCAAACTAGTTTGTCTCACATATAAATTGATATAATCTAATGATCTATATAAATATTCTAGAAAGATCTATACTATAATGAAGTAATTTAGTAACTTTCTTAATCTCTTCAAATCAGTCAATTGGATCTTATATTAAGCATAGAAAGTAATAATTGGCTTGGCCGTGGATATCTTGTGTTCTGGGGACATAATTTTTATTTTGTGTTCAGTGGTACGAATCTGTATTTTGACATTTAATATAACTTGTTTTTCTAAGCAATTATGTGACGTAACATTGACGTTTCTGTGACATATACAAAAAAATTTTTATTCGTACAAATTTGAACTTTGACCTAAATTTAATTTGTCGATTCATTGTCCAAAAAATGCACAAAGCAGGGGAACGGCAAATGAGAAATAGAGAGAGAGAAGTCATGATAGATAAAGAGAGAACTCAAAGAGAAATAGTCAGGGGTTCAAGGCTTCAAGCTCAGTCGGCACCTAATATATACTACCTCCGGTCTTTAATATAATACCCTGTTTAACTTTATTTTGGTCCTAAATATAAGATCTCAATCCACTTTGTCTCTCATATTTATACATTTTTTTCCAAAATAAACCTTCTAATAATGATAGTTCTAGTCAATACACTTGATTAGTAAGGATATTTTAGGAAAGACAACATTTATTTTGGGACAAATAACTAACTCAACTTACTTTCTTAATCTCCTCAAATTAGTCAACTGGCTCTTATAATTAGGACCGGAAGTAGTATAGCTTTACCCTTAAGCCTCAGCCTAGGGAAGAAGATCGATAATAATGATCTGGTCATTAATATAAGACTTATTTAACTAATTTAACTAGATTAAAAAAGTCAGGTAAGTTAGTTAATTATAAAAAATATAACATGTTTTTCCTATAGTACCATAATTATCTTTCTTGACATCTTCCCTCCTTCTCGTACTTGATTATAGCTGAGGGAGTATGTGTAGGAATAATTTAGAAAAATGATAAATATTGATAAATATCAAAAATAGGTTTTACATTTAAGACCAAAATCAGCTCAACAATTAGGGAGTACTAAAAAAAGATATAGATTGAAAATTTGAGATATTAATTAATTTTAAAAAATTATTTCTTTTTAATTTCTCACTCCCTTCTCCCGTAGTACATCACTATAGAAGATTCAACTTTCTTATTTATTAACACTTGCTTTAAGACACTTTGCATAGGTTAAACAAGAGAGAGATATATAGGTGCATTAACACTAAATATCCTATTAAAGCTTACTTAAATTTGATGTTATGTTGGACTCTTCATAATTATGCTGGAGTGTGATTTTCTTTCGTTAAGTGAAGGATGATAAAAAATAAAACAAGAGAAAGTTAGTTAATGAATTTTATGTTGTTGTCATATAATAGACACTTTACACCTCTACCCTCCCAAGCAATTTGGCAAAACTTGGTCCTTAATTATATTCCATTTTGTTCAGGCCGTCGGGCTTATATTGAAACTACAGGTTTAGGCCATCAATATCGAAAGTTGAACTGATGCTGTTACAGCATTAAAGGGTTGGTTATCTTCGGCTTCCGGCAAAGCCGAAATGAAATCTCTGTACATCCATTTTCTTCTTATCAGAAGAAATTCTCTAGGCACATACTATTTGATAAATGAAGCTTTGAACCGTTCTAAGAGTATCAATAATATTGCATGTCATAATAACATTTGCAACAGCCACAGCTTCTTTTCTTATTAAAGATCGTGTCAACGTAATTGATCGATAAGAAATATCAAATCGTAATTATTCCAATAATAGAAGAACAAAGCGGTACGTCAATTACAAATCCATCTCAAGGCCAAGGCTTGACTTTCCTGTCAAAGATAGTCCCATACGTAGAAACAAAAGTGTGAAGAAGAAGAGGGAATTGTGACAGCACAAAGAGGAAGATGGGGACACTTGCAAAGATAATAATTGGAAGGAGACCCCATGAGTAGTTTGTGTGTTTTAGCATAAGACGAATGGTAGACAGAAAGGCTACTATCATGCTTACAATGGAGATGAAAAGAACAAACAGACCCAAAATCAACTTTGTAGGCAAGGACTTGAGGAACTTTTCCTCTGAGTATTTAGAGGTTAGGATTGCCGAAAACATTAAAACAGAAGTTGAAGAGGAGAGAAGTGATAATATGGTTGAGAAGATGAAGACCTTAAAAAATGGTTGTTTGATGAATAATGGGTATCCAATATTTTCATCATTTCCTCCAGCCACAGTAAAAGCTCCTGCAAACATAATTGTAACAATTAAAGCTCCGACAACTGAGCATGAAGAGGCTGTAGCTTTTATCCATTTTTCTCCTTGCTTCATTAGTCCTCCGTGATGTTCTCTAAATGTTTCTTCAGCTGTCATACCTCTACTGTTTTGAAGTACCCTAAAGTTTGGAGGCGTTATCCCCTCAACCTCCTGCATTTATTTCAAATGGTGTTAATTTATATTTAAATGCCAACAAAGGCATTGTATTTCACATTCTAAACAAAATCAGACACTATATATATATATATATATATATATATTTTCCTCCAGTCCTTAATATAGGACATATTTTGAAGTGCAATTTGCACTACAAAATAGGTCTTACATTTAGAATTGGATGAGTATATATATAATCAATTTAATGTTTTAGAGGACAACAGAAATTAAAGAAAAAGGAAAATCAATGCATGTGTTTTTGTTTCAGTGAACCTTAAACTAATCAATAATGTCACTGATTTAATTACCAGTTCGATATTAAAAAAGCACTGATGTGGAATTTCATATGACTAATAAGCTATCTCTCATGAGAATTTCAAAACTAACCTTGAACCATTGTAGCTCTCTTTGCATTTGTAACGCTGGTCCATAGATGCGGTTAAGAATGGTGCCAGGAGCTTTTGCAGCTGCCGCATGCAGCAAAGTATTTCCATCTTTATCTTTGCTTGTAGCAAAGACATCCTTGAAGCGAAGCCCATGGATAAGGTTGAAAACCCCAGCTTGTCGATGCTGAATGGCATGGTGGAAAATGTTTCGAAATGAGTCATCCCCTCTGAGCAAGATTCCAGGATTTGCCTTTGATATTTTAACCACAAACTCAACATTCCCTTCTTTCGCTGCCAGAAATAACGCATCTGCAATAGTTTGCACTTCATATCTATTGCTTGCATTCCTACAAACTAGATCAACAAGTTTATTTGCTTTTGCTTGCTGTAACTTCATCTCTTTTATCTTCTTGATTCCTACAATGGTACGTAATCTTCTTTTGTTAGCTGAGTTGATGAGAATCGATATCAGTGTACATCAATATATCAATAAATTCAATAATAATCGCCAATATCAAATATAAAATTTATAACAAGTTATACTATCTAATAATAAAAACTTAAGAATAGTATGTAATTTTGGAAGCATGATATGCTAGTTAGAAGATACGCCTACCTCTAAAATTATAAGCAGAGAAGATGAGCCATCGAAGCAGACGATGTCCTGCTGCAACTTCAAAAGGAAAAACGGAAAAAGGAAGCAATTAAAGGAAAGCTCGGCTTATATAAAGGAAAGGTTCAAACAATGTTTTGTTTCACGTCTTTTTCTATAAGAATTTTAATTAAAGATGAAGTTGATCATCCAAAGAAGGGGGAAAAAAAAAGAAGACATATTTTGCTACCTGGCCCTGTTAGTTTCCCCTGTTTTCTTTCCCTTGTGTCTTCGTCTTCATTTTGGGTGGGTAAAGAAGCACTTTGGAAACTTGGAGTTGAATTTGTATCCATATCTAACAAAGGAGAGCATATAATACAAACCAATAAAAAAAAGGAGTAAATATAATAGTATGATAAGAAAGAAAATGAAGTTATTAGAAATATTTAAGAAGAGATATTAACCGTCATAGATCCATCGTTTCCAAAAGACAAGTTCAGTTGGGCTAGGAATTTTAGAAGTCATGGATATGATGCCGTGAATTGGCTTCCAATCCTTCTCATCAGAAGCAAAAAGCAATTCTTGGCATTGAGTAAGCAAGTGGTGAGCGATATCTGAGTATAACATTCACACAATAAATAATATATACTGAATGCGGAAACAATAATTATAACAACCTTCTATTAGTGTAAGACCCTTTTGTTTTGATCAACTAAACAACCCACTCTAATTGAGATAATTTAGAAAATTTAAAAGTATTAACTAGTTTTAGCTAAATTCCTTTTATTTAATATAAAGTTATTAATAGGTAGTTATTATATTATAGATATTACGTACCGAAACGTTGTGTCTGCAAACAACAACGAAGAAGAGTAGGACCAAGAGGATGACCGAGATGGCGGGGTTGGAGGTATTCCAATCGAGTTTGAGAATAAAGATAATGTCCCATTTCATGATGACCACTGACAAAAGCCGACGTAACAGGAAGTTCGGATCTTGGGTAGTACGGAATGCAAGGTGGGTAGGAATTCTTGTCCACTAGACATTTGGCAACTTCAATGCTTCCAGTGACGGTGGCAGCTAAGAGTGGCGTATAGCCACAATGATCAATAGTTTCTAGGAATTCTGGATTCTCTAACAGTTTCAGCAACTCTTCCATTATGTTGGCATGACCAAAGAAGGCAGCCACATGAAATGGTGTTTCCCCAAAAGCGGTAATTGTTGAGGTTAAGGCATTTGGCTTTTCCTCTAACAATGCTTTTGCAATTTCCCAGTTGTTATCACATATAGCTTTATACAATCTATTCTCCTCTGCAACCTCCTTTGTGTGTCTTTCTTCCTCCTCGGTCGCCATGCTTCTTTGTTCCCCAATTCGTCCTTGTATATCTTCCCTTATCTCTCCCAAATCACTCACTCCTCTATCCAATATTTTCCTCTGTATTTGATTTAGCCAGTATTCTCTATCTCGCCTTATGCCGAATGACCGTGCCATCTTATCTGCTTCTATGTTAATTTGAATCTCTGCAATATTTATGGAGGGTCTAGTGAAGGGAAAAGAAACACAGAGAGATATTGGCTGCTTGTGTGTTAGATGTATCCTGGTCCTCTTTCCCTATATCTAGGGTGATATGAGGGGATCCATCTATTGGTTGTATAGCCGAAGACATGCGATGGTTTGTTCATGTTTAAAACAAACAAAAAAAAGTGGTTTTTGTCTGATTTAGAAATTTTATGGAGAATAATATACTATTCTACTGATTTTATAAAATGTAGAAATAATTTTGCATTTGGTTAAAGTCAAAAAATTAATATATTACTTATTTATTTTTAAATTTAATAATATATTTGGGTATTTCTTTATTTTTATGACAACTATTACATTTGACTATTTTCATAAACTACTTAAAATAATTAGTAATTTTTTTTACGTTTTAATTATTTTTAAGGATTTAGAATATGTTTGTTCAAATTTTTCGAAAAAGTTTTTTCTTTTTCTTTTTGCTATTTAAAACAGTGCTTTCTTATTAACCATAACTCAAAAGAAAATGGTTGAGCTAAGCAACCATTACTCTTTTAAATAATTTGAAAATCAGATCATAATATTTTTCAAAAGCATCCTTTTGGGGAAAAAACGTTTTCTTAAAAAGCGAGATTAAACAAACAAGCCCTAAACATATAATTGACTAATAAAACAAGCGATCAATCTTTCTATATTTAGAATATTGTAAAATAACTCGATAAAAGAATATTATGTGTCCCTCCGTTGAAAAAATAAAATAAATAAATAAGAAGATGAAAGATTTTCTAAATTGCCAGTTGTAATCTCTTGACATGACTCAGCTATAAGACTAAACATATATTATGATCAAATTAATTAATTATTTGAATAGGCCATTCGCTGCTGAAAAATGAAAGGTTCAATAATATAAAGATTGAATTTTGTATAGAGTGACCTGACCTCGTGGTGTATAAGACCGACCCCCAGGAGAACCGACTATTTCCATTTCTGCTTCATACGACGGAGAAGGAGGAGCGAATGCAGGCATTTTGTCTAGTGGCGATATATGGTGAACTCAATCCCTACATTATTATTTTGTAACCATCAAACCAAAATTGGAACAAATTAAATGAGTAGCACAAATATCACTATGTATACTCCAAAAAAAAATGACTCTATATATATTGCATTAATTAAGATATAACTAAGAATCAAATGCACTTACCAACTCGACCTTTGGTCTGCTTCAGTGATTAATCTTCAAAAAAACTATGCGTACATCTGAGTTCATCACCACAACGCCAACATATATACACACACACACACGTGTGTGCGTGCGCAAAAAAGCCTGAGTTAACTGTAAAATTCTTCTAACTTTATCCTTACCTCCACCTACAAGCAATCGCTTTATTAATGCCAATTTGAGTAAAAAAAAAAAAGCCAAAATTATATATCCTTCTTGTTTGCTAATTACTCAGGCCTCCTTTCTAATATATATATGTGTATATATATTTTGTGAGAGAGAGACACCTTTCAGATCTCGGAAGCGGCTACTCCTTACCTAAGAGTTATTATTTCCTTAATAGCTGCTTCTTTCCACTAAGTTGAGAATTGGATAATGTATGGCTTATGAAACACCTATGAACTGCGGAATAAATAGAATTAATACATAGTGACACATAGTAAGAGGGTGAGGTATATCCAAATTTTAGGGAGAATGTAAAATAAAGATATTTTTGTATTGTTATTTTTTCAAAAAGTAACTTTTTTAATTTAAACATTGTCAGTTGAATATTTAGTTTGTATTCATCCTTGCATACATTTTAAATATTTTATAACAAACTGCATTGAAAAATGAAAAAAGCAACAAGAATGAAATGCACTTATCACTCGTTCTTTGATTCGGCCTCCACAGAGGCAATATTTGCATGTAGAATTGAGTCCATCTATCAATAAGAGTTAGTCCAATTGGTAAGAAGTCGGGTCATAACCCACAAGATAGTGAGTTTAAATCCCACTGCTGATGTGAGGACCCTATTAGTAGGTGATCTGTAAGTACCTTTGTAAGCGCTCTCTTAGTTTGGAGGCATACCTTAGCCCTGGTGATTCCCTGGAATCCAACTAACCTAAATTGTAGTAAACTTTAGTATACCCAAAAAAAGAAAGAAAAGAATTGAGTCCGTCTCACCAGAAATATATATTGCATAAATGGAACAAATGTTTGCTTGCGTTAGTTTCCAAGGAATCATCAATCACTTTATTTTTTTCCAAAAAAAAGAAGTTATTAAGTAACTTTAAAATATTATCAGAACATGGATAAAGTAAGATTCAAAGTATAGCACGCTCCAATACTATATTTCAAACCAGCCTAGATTCGCAATATACAATGAACAATATATATTAGCTGCATTTCCATAACACATAACCAGCATGTCTGGACTCAAACTCTGTACAATACACTGTTATGAGTCTCACATTGGGGAATCTCACAAGTATTGTGGGGTTTATAAGTTCAAGGGGCTCTCCCTCCCAATAGGCTAGTCTTTTGGGATTGGGCTCTCCCCTTGGGCTTATGCTCATCACATTGGTGCTTTCATTGAGAGTCGGCCAACCGGAAAGGGCTACCTGCGGAGGGTTCTGACTGGTAAGAAGACCAAGTGAAGTGCCGTAGAGTGGAGCCGCCGGGGACGTCGGCTCTCGAGAGGGGTGCTCTGTTATGAGTCCCACATTGGAGAATCTCACAAGTATTGTGGGGTTTATAAGTTCAAGGGGCTCTCCCTCCCAATAGGCTAGTCTTTTGGGATTTGGCTCTCCCCTTGGACTTATGCTCATCACATACACACACCTTATCTATCTGTTTATCCAATGAAACTTTGAAGCAGGAAGATGGATTGAGAAAAACCTCCCTAATTAAGCGCAATACTCGGAAGTCTTCAACTTCAAATGAGCCTAAACCGACACAGGATGCATGGCACAGAGCCCTTTTTTGTCTCTCCATTTCATTAGTGATTAGTGTTTATTTCATATGAGGGGGGAAAATCATTTTGCACCACGTTTCTTATATTATTCCGCTCAGCTTGACTATCTCAAACATTTAATCGTTGAAAAACATAACGATATCCATGTTGATGGAAGAAGACGCGCAGTGTAAACGAATCCGTTTGTTGAATTTGGTTTTTTATCCATTTTAGCCTGATACATTGACTTGAAAATAGAGTAAACAAATTGCAATAAAAAAAAATTGTAAAATTATTCAAATGGAGAGCAATTAATTCTTATGCCTTAGTCAGTCTTTAATTTGTTCCCTTGCCTCTGTCTCTGCCCTAAGCCATTCTCTGCAATTAACAATTAGTCAATGAATCTTCTTGCTCTGTTTCTTTCTGACTTGTGGATGCTCAATCATATTCATTTATAAATATTTGTCTTGTCCGTCACATCAGCATAGTTTCACAGATTTCATAACACCATTAGGCATTAGCCCTTGTTAAACGGTTTTAAACATTAGGTACTAACATAGCTAATTAACGGAATAAATTTAAATGACTTGATAAAAATATATATATGTATAAAAAGTTCCGCGCATGAACCTTTTTTTTTTTTTAACCGCAAAAGCTTAATATCATTAAAAGAAAAACGTAACAGATACACTTATGCAGAAAAGAGAAAAGAAACGAAGACAACAGCCAAACGACACCGCAGAGCTACAGAGACAAACCGAATAATGACAACTAGCCTAAACTTGCAGATTGAAAGTGAGGAGGCCAGTTTTTATTCCACCATAATCAAAAGAAACAACAATAGAGAGTGGTTGTCCAAAGTCCAAAGACATGCTCTCCCGGGCCCACCTTCTTTGATGCCAGTGCTGCAAAGACGAAAGCAGCTTCAACAAACCCCTCTATGACAGAGGGGTGAAGAGACCTTTGAAATTTGATACCAAATAGCAAAGAAAGAGTGATCATGGCAGAAGTAAACCAGCATCCAGAACAAACAAAAATAACCCACAAGAAAAGGGGAAGACAGATCAAACATGACAACCATTGTAGTTAGAATCCCACGATTCGCGATTCGAATCTTGCGATTCGAGATAAAATAGACAATAAAAGATACGAATCTCCCATTGTATCTTTTTGTGACGTAAATAGTGCGATTCACACCAGAATCATGCGATTCAGGCAGTGTTGAGTCATGCTGGATCTGACTCAACACGTTAAAAAACCTTTTTCATGTTTATTTTTTCTGATTTTTTTTGTTATTTATAGGAGACAATCTATCATATAAATACTCCCTAATGCACTTATTACTTTCAGCTTATCAAATACCAATCAAAACCCTAATTTTTTATTCCCTAGTTGACTTTGGAGACTATTTGTTCTTGAAATTTGATATACATTGGCTTTTTTTATTTTTTGTGAGGTATATAGAACCTAATATCTACAAACTTTTGAGGTTCTCTTCTATAAAATTACCTATATATCATCTTTAATAATTGTACATGAATCTTACGATTCATGATAAGTTTCGATTCAAGATTCGAAAAATAGGCTTTCCGATCCACAATTCGTATCCCGATTTGATAACCTTGATGACAACCACAAAAAGAAAAAGTACAAAAACAAGTCACAGTGCTTGATCCTAAAAACAAACAGGGGAGACCTATACACCAAATGCACACCACAGAGATCCCCCCACTCATGGTAGCATTGAGAAAAGACCCTCATGGCGATTGGGTGGCTGTGAGCCAGCCACCAAACCTCAGAAAGCAAGTATCAGCAAGATGAGCTTCTATCGATCCCAACTTCAGACCATCCCACGGCTTCAGTGTGTTATACTTCAGATTCTTCAGTCTTGATTCCAACCTTTAATGAAGCTTCACCTAGCATTATCGACTCCTCGACTACCTTGTAAGTCTTGATCCCCACCCTCTCAAAGCCTCCGAGCTGATAAACGTTAAGATCCCCGACAACCTTCTGAATCGCTGCCGCCACACTCACAGCTCCTTTTTCTCGAAGCAGACACCCCTGCTCCATCTCATTGGAAAGCCAGCCGCAATCTCCTATCTCACCCTTATCAAAACACCTTCCTTCACTAACCTGACGAAATCTCAGGCACGAAACTGCGGAAACCCCAAGACGCCATCACTAAAATCTCCCACAGTGGAGAGAACTCCAACGAAGACTCCGCTTTGACAAAACCCTAGGAAAGACCCTAGCACCTGAGTTTTCATGCGCGTGCACCTACTATTGGATTATAAGCGAAGGAGAGATGAGCCGAAATGATGCCCTATACCAATTTCTTGTATGGGTAAACGACAACCGGTCAAACATGATGCTGAATTTTATATCAGTATCTTACGCCAGCGAGAAGTAACGAAGGAAAATTAATTCAATCCCATTTTAAATATAAGGAATATGATAAAACGAGAGCATCCCCTATGCATCTTAATTAAAAGTATCTAATCTTTTTTCCCAATATTATTTCACCTATACTAGAAAGGCACAGATAATAGGAATGCTAATGAATTTGGTAAGTGCATGTCTATATATATACATATATATATGGTATATATATAAATTCCCCGTATATATAAACTTATGCTATAATTTCCGCCCAAAATTAGGTCGATGCAATCGTTTTTATTTAGGAGATTTCAAAATGGAACCAAGTTTTAGAAGTATGTGGCTTAAATGGCATTAAACTCCAAGTGAACATGTGAGGGTGTGTCCCTTCTAGAACCAAAATTTCCTTCGCATCTGTCCAGTTGTTAACATATATTGCATG
The DNA here is from genome assembly GCF_004799145.2 of Neltuma alba. Classification (NCBI taxonomy): domain Eukaryota; kingdom Viridiplantae; phylum Streptophyta; class Magnoliopsida; order Fabales; family Fabaceae; genus Neltuma; species Neltuma alba. Next base: position 31,631 of record NW_021632810.1, on the reverse strand, counting down.
GCGCAAATCCTCCTTCCATCCTCTAATGTCCTCTCCTGTAATCTACCCCATGCTAGCATGCAAAGCATCAAAACGAGTACGTAGCATCATGTTTGGCTTATAACCACTCCAAAGTCACTTTTTTCAAGCAAAATCACTTCTTAAAAAGGTTACGTTCAGTTATTTGTTAAATGCATCTCGAGGATGAGAAGATTTAATTTACATGTCCATAATGTATTGGTTAAAATAATGAAAAGCAATTGACCAAAATGAAAACTTCAATATGATGCACTGCCAGGATAGAAAGAAAGAAAACTTTCATGAAATTTTAATTAAGAGGGAAAGCTCCATTTGAAGAATCTCAAGTTTTGTTTGCTTATTGAAGTTAATTGCCTTTAATTTGTCGTTTTGGGGCTACTCTAAAAATTAACCGAATTAATGCAATATAGTGTACAATCCGGGTCGTATTCACTTTGAGGAGCCGAAAATAAAATTAAATCCTAGTAAGTAAATGCAAGTAACCTAAACTATAAAAAGGATTTTTGATTGGGAAAATGACAATAAAACACCACCTGAATTCCAAAAAGACAAATAAGGGACCTGAATAAGCAAAATGACAAATAGGGCACTGGGTACCAATTTGGAATATAGATTTTCGGCCAAAAGACCGAATTGCCCTGATTGTCTCTAAACATTGAGCAGTGTATTCATGCGATAGAGAAAGGGAGAAACTGATTTCCTTCTACGAAACTAAATCCAAGTTCCTGCAGTCACCAAAAAGGATTTTTCGAAATCACGTTGCCGTCGTCGTAGGAGTAGATTGCCATCGCTGAATTTGGTTACCATCGCTGAAATACATTGCCCTGTCTGAAATAACTTGTACCCCTGAAATTGTCGTCGTCGAAGAGGTCGCTGAAGTATTTGAATTATTCATGAGTGAGTAGAAGTTGATGGCGGGATTTGGATTATTCATTTTTGTGGCTGTTTCATGGTGAAATAGGAACAGGATTATTGCATTTGAGGGTTCATATTCAGTATTTGGTGAATGATGAAGCAGAAATCAGAAAATAGTCGCAAGCAATTACATAATGTAATTGCTGTCATATGTTTGCTGGTTTTTGGTAAATCTCATTCCGTGAATGGTAAATTTTAATATACATGTAGATAATTATGAAACTTAATAGTTCAATGTTTATTGTGATGTACTTCAGGTGCACGTTCACTGAATGATTTATTTATGCTTACAAGTTGCTCTTCCGGTGAAAACAGGTTTACAAAACCCATTGAAGAAGTGGTCACTTTCACTATAAAAGTTGTAAATCCCATTATGTGTTTTGTAAAATTCAGCGTGAAATTTTATTGGTGGTGAAAAGTAAGTTACTCATCCTCCGAAAATATATTGCAAAATCTATTAACAAAGCGGTCACTTTTATCACAAAAGTTGTAAATCCCAGCATATGTTTTATAAAATTCAACGTGAAATTTTATTGGTTTTTAGAAACAAGTTACCTATCCCCTGAAAACAGGTTACAAAAGCCATTTAAGAAGTAGTCATTTTCACTATAAAAGTTGTAAATCTCACTGTGTGTTTTGTAAAATTCAATGTGAAATTTTATTGGTTTTTAGAAACAAGTTGCTCATCCCCTAAAAAGAGGTTGCAAAACCCATTTAAGAAGTGATCATTTTCACTAAGAAAGTTGTAAATCTCACTACATGTTTTGTAAAATTCAACATATAATTTTATTGGTTTTTATAAACAAGTTGCCAATCCCTTGAAAACATGTTGCAAAACCCATTGAAGAAGTGATCATTTTCATTATGAAAGTTGTAAATCTCACTATGTGTTTTGTCAAATTCAGCGTAAAATTTTATTGATTTTTAGAAACAAGTTGCTCATCCCCTGAAAAGAAGTTGCAAAATTCATTTAAGAAGTGGTAATTTTCACTACAAAGTTGTAAATATTACTCTATGTTTTGTAAAATTCAGCATAGAATTTTATTGGTTTTTAGAAACAAGTTGCCAATCCCTTGAAAACATGTTACAAAACCCATTGAAGAAGTGATCATTTTCACTACGAAAGTTGTAAATCTCACTATGTGTTTTGTCAAATTTAGTATGAAATTTTATTAGTTTTTAGAAACAAGCTGCCCATCTCCTGAAAACAAGTTACAAAACCCATTGAATAAGTGGTCATTTTTACTACGGAAGTTGTAAATCCCACTATACGTTTTGTCAAATTTAGCGTGAAATTTTATTAGTTTTTACAAACAAGTTATTTATCTCCTGAAAACAGGTTGCAAAACCCATTAACAAAGTAGTCACTTTCACTACAAAAGTTGTAAATCACAATATGTATTTTGTAAAATTCATAATTAACTACATGTATAGTAAAATTTACCATTCACATAGTGGGATTTACCATTCACGTAGTGGGATTTACCAAAAACCAGCAGGCATATGACAGCAGTTACGTAACGTAATTGCTTGTCATTGTTTTCTGATTTCCACTTCATCTTCCCCGCAGGTTCACTCCCTCTCTCACTACAAATCCTCTTTCCCACAACCAAAACCCACCAAATCAACAATCTCTACAGAATGGTGATGCGAAGGAGTAAGATAATAGCATTTCCAACATTCTTCTTTCCTTCTTCCCGCATTTCATCACCGTCGGTCTTCCTCTCTCCTTTCTCTCACTGCGTCGCTTTCTTCCTCTCTCCTTTCTCTCACTTTCAGACAGGGCATTTTGGTCTTTTGGCCAAAAATCTGAATTCCAGATTGGTACCCAGTCCCCTATATGTCATTTTGCTTATTTAAGTCCCTTATTTGTCTTTTTGGAATTCAGGTGGTATTTTATTGTCATTTTCCCTTTTTGATTTGATAATTTCTAATTAAACACCATGAATTAAATTGAAATTAAATAATTTTTTGTTTTATATAAAAATGATTAAAATGAATGAAGATTAAAGAAATGAAAATTAAACACACAAATAACAATGATGAAAATCAATCCTCCAATTCAACAACACAGGCAATCCTCACCCTAAAAGATACGGGAGTTAAAACAATGAATTTAGAATTATAATTAAACTTTTAATCCAACAACTGAGCCACCTCAAATTGCCACAAAATACTTTCCTAAAATCCCAACTTACTAACTGCAACCAGAATAATAAAATGAGATTAAGGATGCTAAAAACCAATGCTTAATTAGGACTCTTAAATCCAAAATAACAGAATTAAAGCTAGCAAGAGACAATATGATTTAATATTCCAAACCACCTCAGAAAATCACAATATATTAACTCTAAAATCAATACAAATGTCATAACCACAACATTATAATTGAAATTAAAGCTATAAACAACCCAATGTCAAATGCTAAACAATAGTTCAATCACAATAATCTCCAAAGATAATCAGATTAAGAAATACAATTATCCCAACAATCAAAAAAACTATCCTAAGACCTAGAAATTGTTAAACAATTATTGAGCAGGAAATTAAAGCAACTAAAACTCCCTTTTAAAGATCCAAGCTCCTGCCATTATTGTTCAATTGGAAGATTATGAAACTCTAGCCTTGATTTGCCATCAAAATCGCTGCCACCAGCTATCCACCATGTCCAGCCATGAAGAACATCGAAGAAACCGTCGGAAGACTCAGAGAAGTGATGCAAACGGTGACAGAACAGTGAGGGGTTGTCGTCCCTATTCTCGCCGTCTCTCTCACTTCTTCATCTCGCTCTGCCGCCAGGAAGGTTTAGCGAGGATGAAGACGGTGGTGATGGGAGAGAATGGCTCAAGACTGAGACCCCGTCGTTGCCCTCTGGTCCTTCGGTCTCGCCGTCAGCTCACTGGAGATGATGATGAACAGTGTCGTCGCTGGTCTGCTCTGTCTCGCTGAATCTCTATTTTTTTTTTTCGTGCTGTCAGCTCGTCTCACCTGGTCCTTCGAATATGATGATGATTAATTGTATATTAGATTATTAATATATATATTTTTTTAATTTATTTTTATTATATTTTTTCTTTTTATTATTTTTTTCATTTTTATTTTTAATCTTCCAAAAACCTGCAAACAAAATTCAAGAATAAGGTAGCATTAATTGTCCTCAAAAAATCAATTACTCACAATTAAACCAAAATATGACAATTTTACCCCTATAAATAATAATTCAAAATAAAATATATTTAATCAATTAACAATCAATTAAGGCAAAAAAAGACTAATTAAGGTGACAAAACCCATATAAAGATATCAAAATATATAAAAATAATTGAGTTTGTCACTTATATAAATTTAATTAAGCAAGTATGCCTATTAATTATTGTATTCAACAAAAATTGGGGAAAAACCTTCTGTTACTTTTGTTCAGACTCCTTGACAAGATTCCACGTTTGTAAAGAGCATTAAGTTGAACCTAGTTAACACAACCGCTACGATATTTTTTACAGATGTTTATCCAAAGATCACACACACACACACACACACACAAACAAACAACAAACAAAGAAAAGCTTTTGTAGTCATTCACCTGATTCCTCGTGTGGCCCCGGTGAGCATTGTTCTATGTCACCTGACTGTTCTCCAAATGCCAATGGTGAGTCAAGTTTTGATCTTACAGCTGCGCCGCCATGGGAAGGGGAAGAGCCGCCTGGTGAAGGACAGTGCGGCACCGCGAGAGGATCAAAGTCGATCGGTGAGTTCTGTTCCAAGTCACCTCGCAATGTTGACATTTTGAGGACCTATATAATATGACGAGTTACGAGAGAGATCTGTATGATCAATACGAGTTAAAGTTCTTATTAATTAATCGCGCGAAAAGATGGAAGTATATGTAATGAATTAAAATAAAAACAAGAATGAAATGCAGTTACCTCTCGACCTTGAGCCTCGGAGCCAACAAGTCATGACTGCACATCGAACAGAGGAGCAACAGCAAATAACAAAAATTAAATTTTCTGCCGCATCTCTGTTCTTTTCTGTAGTGTCCCATCATATCGAAATTTATAAACCAATTATATTTTTGTTTGAATAATTGTTATAAAGTCCTAACAAAGGAACATAATTATTAAAAAAAATCCTAATGATAATAAAGTAGTCTACAATAACAAGTTTTAGAATAAAAATGACAACTATTCAATTGTGATTGGAACTTATCCTTTGTGACTTACTGTAATTGTCCCTAAAAGATAACACACATATGTACATACATACAGATATCTAAATTATCTTTAAATTAGGTTATCCTTTCAAATTAGGGCTAGGGTTTGATCATAGATATTTTTTAATTACCTAATTTGGGTTAAATGTAGCGTAGTGTAATGATCATACATCTAACTTTGTTTAAGAAAACAATTTAATTTTAACTTTTAAATTACAAAAAAAAAATCCTCTCAACAAGTGGTGGCTGATGATTGACAATGATTGACAATAACAAGTTGTGGTCGTAGCCGGCAGGGACTTCAGTTTGGCCCCCTTGCCTCAATCTCTGCCCTAAACCATTTTTTGTTTTCTTGAGTGAATGCCCTAAAAGATTTTTCTTTCTCTGCAATCAACAATTAATTAAAGAGTAATCTTGCTTAATTACCTGTCCTTTCTGCCGGCATGCCCAGGACCAAATAATAGTACTCCATCTTGTCACTATTACACGGCACTTTCAAGACAAATTATGAAATGATCCTCAACTGATTTTAAAAAACAAAAAAAGTACAAGGTGACCATACTTGCCGGCTTCATTTGTATTCAAAAGAATCTCTCAATCCCACAACCAAGAGAGGCGTAACAAATCAATCTGAGTGTTCCTTTGGATTCCCGAGTGATGAGGAGTCTATATTATACACATTTTGAGAGACTGTGGGATTGCAAACAGCGTGGTTATCTATCATTGACCCTATCTATTATTCTGTGTTGATTTGCAGGAATGGCTGAATTGGAATATGAAACACCAACAAGGCACCAGAAAATTCTGCAGGTGGTCATGGACGAAAATTTTTGGCCTTGTCTACCGGTTACTTTGGGGGGGGGGGGAACAGATGTAAAAGAGCTATAGAAGGAATCAGTGCACAACCAAAAGAAATCATTCAGTGTCTGATTCATCAATTCAAGGAATCATCAGATCGAGACAGATAAAATCATGAACTCTTCAAAGTCTCAGACAGATCACAGAGTAAATGGAATAAAGTTCGGGTACATGTTGATCAGAACACCCAACAATTAGTAATTTGGATATGAAGAAGATTACAAAATTTAATGTTAAATTAATTACCACATAAAAATGTAACCAATTATATACTTAAAGGGGCGGAGTGCAAATTTTACTACTCATGTGGTCTGATAGGAGAGCTTTTAAACAAAACGGAATAAAAAAGGGTGTAGGAATGATGGGAAGAATGTGAATTATAATAGCTAGATTTTAGATGCTTGGTATGGTATAAAAAATATATGGAATGTTTATCTAATTTTGATAGTATTTGTATAGTTACCCCTGATCTTAAAAGCACGTTTTCGTACCATTTTTTGTTGGGCCAAATCAGATTTTCTCCCATTTATTGCTTATTCTACAGTACCATATATTCTGTAAGTAACTCTACCACTAATGGTACGCTTTGAAGCTGAAACATTAAAAGAATGGCAAAAGAGAAAGATTTCAACCATATATACCAAATGTAAGTGTAAATTGATCGTATTTCCTTTCCATCTTGAGTTATTCATATAAACCAAATATACCGCTGCATTCCATCACCTTTTGATCTACATGCAGCCAGCTAAATGGGCTCTTAGACATGTTTGCTACCATATTAATTGTATCTTGATCTTGAATGGATAGTTTAAATCAAATGTCTCCTTTAATTTGACAAATCCTAATTCTTAAAGGACGTGTGGGGTTTTCGTTGAATAAGAAAGCTAAGATATATTCCAATTATGTCCAAAGAAAAGAAAAAGAACAACAACAAAGACAAACAATTAATTAATCCATAAATCATAATTATTCAAATAACACAAGAGGTGGGGAATTAAATCATTAATCACAAATACTATTCATGGCCACGTCTCGACTTTCTCGTTGAAGATATTCCCATGCGTCGCAAAAACATAATGACCAAAGAAGAGGGAATTGTGACTCCACGAAGAGGAGTATGGGAACACTTGCAAGCATAATAATAGGGAAGAGACCCCATGAGTAGTTTGTGTGATTCAACATGAGACCAAGGGTGGAAAGAAAGGCCACCATCATGCTTACAATGGAGATGAAGAGTGAGGAAAGACCGAAAATCAACTTTGTGGGTAGAGATTTGAGGAATTTTTCTTGTGAGTAATGAGAGGTAAGAATCGCTAGAAACACTAGAACCGAAGTTGAAGAAAAGAGAAGTGATAATATAGTTGAGAATATGAAAACTTTAAGTTCGTTTGATGAGCAATGGAAACCCAAAATCTTGATCATTTCCTCCAGGCACTGTAAAAGGTGCAGTAAACATAATGGTGACAATTAAGGTTCCGACAAGAGAACAATGAGAAGCTGTGTCTTTTATCCGCTTTTCTCCTTCCTTCATTGGCTGTTTGTTTTTCTTTGAATAATTCTTCAGCCGCCTCGCCACACTTGTTTCGAGCTTTCCTAATAGTAGCAGGTGTTACTTTCTCCACCTCCTACATCCATTGCAATAAGCAATTAATTTTTTTTTATTTTCTAGAACAAAATGACTTGGTGCAACTATTATGTGTTTATATGATTATTGTAAAAGAAAGTTTTTGTTTTGCCCTAACATTAAACCATTGCAGTTCTCTTTGCATCTGTAATGTTGGGCCATAGATGCCGTTAAGAAGGGAACCAGGAGCTTGGCTAGCTGCAGCGTGTAGTAGGCTATTTCCATCTCTATCTCTGGTTGAAGCAAAAAGGTCCTTGAAGCGAAGCCCATGGAACTACAAACTCGACGTTCCCTTCTTTCACTGGCAGAAATAACGCATCTGCAAAAGTACTCACTTCATCTCTTTTTCTTGCATTCTTGCAAACTAGCTGAACAATTTCATTTGCTTCTGCATGCAGTAACTTGAGCTCTTTCATTTTCTTGATTCCTACAATGATGCGTAAACACTTATTTTTGTTTGGTGAGTTGGTGAGAATAACTTTCATCAATGTGTGTGTGTGTATCAATATATCAATCGTCGTCGTCGTCAATATCAAATGTATTGGGATATATAATAAGATATATCATTTATATGACAGAAACCGTGCACTTTTTTATTAGATTCCATACAATATACAGACCTATCTAATAAAAAACTTTAAAAAAGTACGTAATTTTTGGATGATTGATATATTAGTCAGCGGATATGCCTAGCCATAAAATTGTAGGCCGAGGAAATGAGCCATTGAAGCAAACGATGTCCTGCTGCAACTATACTTTAAAAACAAGGGGAAAAAAAAGAAAAATTAATGTTTACGTTTCGTGTCTTCTTTTATAACAATGTGTGATTAAAGATGAACAAACCTCGAATCCAATTGAGAAAAGAAAAAAAACACAAGACAAGATCCATATTTCTACCTGTGAGTTTTCCCTGTGCGCTTTCCCCCTTGTCTTCTTGTTGGATGGGTAAACAAGCCCATTTGAAACTTGGGATTGAATTTGCATCTACATCTAACATCAGCAAACTAACAGGGGTTGGGTCTAACGCAAGGGGGTAGTCCCTCATAACGTAGTGAACCAAGGTTTGATTCCCCGTTAGGAGAGGTGTCCACATTTAGTACCTGACAGAGTGACAGTGCCTTGAATAGGAATGCCTCCAATAGAAGAATACCTATGCTTTAGCCAAAACGAAAAAAAGCAAACAAACGGAAAAAAGAATGAATTTCATCAAATAAAAACATAAAGGGAATCCATCAGTTTACCCAAAAATAAAAAATAAAATAAAAGGAATCAAACAAGAAAAAAAAAAAGTGCATCGTCTATTATTTTTTTTCAATATTATTTGATATTTAGGTAAATTAATCAATATAATTAGTATAGTTTTTCATACTATTCTCAGCAATATAAGTATGTGGACCCTAGAATCGAAACAAATTAAAGGAGAGCATATAATATAAACATGTGAAAAAAAAAAATAGTACAGGGTATAGTAGCATGTAGCATCCTGATCTTATTTTTCAAGTGTATTCATGCTTTCATCATCATAATTTTATTCGCAGTCTGTCAAGCACTCTAAACTATAACTAAGATTAAATACTAGATGTAACTAAAAAAATAACATCAGGGTGTTAGATGTACAAAGAAAATAACATCAAGGTATTGGATACATCATGAATAAGTTTAGGGTGCTGAATATCACTTTCCAAAAGTAAATGTAGTAGCATAATAAGAAAGAAAACGAAATCATTAGAAAAAATATACACACACATATATATAAAAGTAGTGTGATAGTGACAGTCATAGATCCGTCATTTCCAGAAGCCAAGTTCACTTAGGCTAGGGATTGTAGAATTCATGGTCACGATGCCGTAAATTGGCTTCTAACACTCCTCATCAGATGCAAAAAGTAATTATTGGCATTGACTAAGCAAGTGGCTGGCAATATCTGTGTTACAAATTCACTCAATAAACTGACAATTATTACCAGCAAGAAGACCGGACCGAGATATAAGAGCTAATTAAAGATTGAATTTAGTTATAAATATAAAACTTGAATTTATTTTATCTCTCATATTTTTTTAAAGTAGTCATGTAATGATTACACATGTTAAAGGGTTTTCATTTTAATGTATGTGATTAACAACGATCTTTTATGGAAGACAATATCTATTTATTATAAATAACTAGTTTAACTAATTTTTTTAATATTTATAACTTAGTTATCTAGCTCTTATACTAATTAAGGACAGTTATTTAATTAATTTTCATAGATAAAAAATTAAATAAATTGCTTAATGCTGTAAAAAAAATGACGTGATCTCCCTAAAACATATCTGTATAATATAACATTAGATTATATATAAATTTATGAGTTAAATAAAGTAGTTTGAAAAAATAATTGATAAATATAAGAGATAAAATAGATTAAGATAGACTTTAAATTTAGGATAAAAATCAACTCCCTATTAACTCCTATATATATAATACGAAAGGATGACTAAAACAAAGTATAAGCTTGGGAGAAGAGTACTTGAATAATAAAGAGAAACAATCTCCTCCAACACATAAATTTGATTGAGGTGATTTAAAAATTTTAAAAAATGTAAATTAATTTTAACTAAGCTTTCTAATTATTAATACGTACCGAGGCATTGGTTTTGCAAACATCGAATAAGAGTAGGGCCAAGAGGTTGTTTATTGTTGGGTTGAAGGTATCCCAATGGAGTTTGATAATAAAGATAACATCCCATTTCATGATGACCACTCAGAAAAGCGAGTGTAGTAGGAAGTTCATTGTTGAGTTTGGAATGCCAAGTAGATTGGAATTATTGTCCACTAGGAGTTTGGCTACTTCAATGCTTCCAGTGACTGTGGCAATTAAGAGTGTGGTATTGCGAAATTGATCAACAGTGTCTATGAATTGTGGACCGTCCTTTAACAGTTTCAGCAGCTCTTGCATTATGTGGACATATCCAAACAAGGAGGCCACATGAAATGGTGTTTTGCCTGAAGCAGTAATTCTTGATTTCAAGGTGTTTGGCTTTTCCTCTAGCAATGCTTCTGCACTTTCCCATTTGTTATCACACATAGCTTTATACAATGCATCTTCCTCCTCTACAATCTTTACTTTAGCCGAAGGTCCTTCTTCCGTAGCCGCTGCTGCTCGTCCTTCTTCCTCGGCCTTAGCCGCTACTGCTCGGCCGTCTTCCTCAGCCCCAGTCTCATGCAATGTATCCTTCTCAACAATTTCCCCCACAGCCAGACGTCCTTCTTCCTTGGCCTTAGCCGCCACTGCTTGTCCTTCTTCCTCAGCTCTAGTAGCATGCAATGTATCCTTCTCAACAATATCCCCCTTAGCCGGATGTCCTTCTTCCTCGGCCTTAGCCTCTTCCTTCTTCCTTAGTCTTGGTCACCACTTCTCGTCCTTCTTCCTCAGCCCTAGTCGCATGCAATGTATCCTTCTCAACAATCTCCCCCTCAATCGGGCGTCCTTCTTCCCTGGCCATAGTTGCGTGTGATGTATCCTTCTCTGCAATCTCTTCTTGCTTAACCCTGATTCCACTGCACGTACTTTTTTCATGACCCTAGCCGACGTTCCATCCCATATCCAATCTTCCCCATGGCTCCCAAGTACCATAACTATTTCTCTTAATTCTTCCGCTTCTGATTCTCTATCTCCCCTTCTTAATACAACTCCCACAGTTTCTTCCTCTGCAATATTTATGGAGGGTCTAGTGAGTGGGGAAAAAATCAGAAAGAAATAGTGGTGGAACCCTCGTGTTATATTAATCCTAGTTCCCTTCTCCTCCTTCTTTCCTAGGGTGACATGAGGTGGTTGATCTATTAATTAACGATATAAGCAAAATCATATATACGACGCTTTGTTTAAATTCCCAAAAAAAAGAAATAGGGACAATCCCATTTAAAATGCAGTTGAAAGACTGAAATTCAAAATCAGGCCTTCACTTTGAATAAATTCCTAATTAGGCCAAGAGACCTAATTATTAGAGATTTATGGTTATTGTTAAAAAAACCAAAATGCCCTTCTATAATTAAAATATGAGTTGATGCTTTTGTATCTTTCTCCCCTACAGATTTTTTTTCCTAAAACATAAAATTAATAAATTGTAACATTATCCTTAATCTAAAATCCGTAAAAAAATTCTTTGCCTGAATAAGATCTCCAATCTTAAAATGTACGTGTTTAATAAAATATAATTGTATGTGTGTGCATATATTATTAAGTATATAGAGGATCTCTGGTAAAAAAAAAAAAGTATATAGAGGATGGATTAATATTAAAACGGAGTAGGAATTGAACCCATCCAAAGTCAAAATCCATCAGTGACCTAAATTGTTTTTTTGACCAGACAGTGACCTACATTGTTACATTGATGATGGTGCTGGGCTGATTATTAATATGAATTAAGGACTGTTTCCTAATATCTTTTCATCCACTAAAGATTCACTATTCTCAAATTTCAGGAAAATTCGGCCAAAAAAAATTCCAGGAAGAGAATTTGTGAGGAAGAAAAATAGAAAGATAACAACTCATGTTATAATCATAGAGAGGTATTCTAAACTTTTAATAATATTTATAAACCCCTAATCACGCTTTTTGGCCTGATTAGGGATTCGTTTAAAGTGCAGGCCTAATTTTAAATTTCAGTATTTCAGTTGGATTTAAATAAGATTCTCCCCAATAAAAAAAGTGGATAAATTTATATCATTTAGAGATTTCATGAAAAGTGATTTCATATAAAGCAGAAAGAATTTTGCATTTTGTCACAATTATAAAATGTTATTATTTGGCTTTTTTTAATATAATGATATCTCTGCGTATTTCTATATTTCAACCATACTTCTTTTTCAATTATTGTATCTCATTATTTTCAAAACCTACTTAAATAATCAAAAATCAATATGTTGTTCAAGTTAAAAAAAAAAAATAGTGCGTTTTGTTAAAAGAGAATGTTTGGGCTAAGCAACCGTCACTCTTTCAAATAATTTGAAAATCATTTAAAAAAAACAAATACGCCCTTAAAAGTTAAAATAGACATCATAATTTTTTTCAAATGTATAATTGACTAATAAAAATGTTAAAACGACAAGCCCTAAACATATAATTGACTGATAAAAGCTAGCAATCTTTCTATATTTAGGATATTGGGAAATAAATAACCCCATCAAAAAAAATATTTGTAATAAACGAACTATTAAAAATGAAAACAATATATATATGTGGTCCTATGGGAAAAAAATAAATGAATAAAAATAAAAGAAGAAGAAAATTCTTGACGTGACTCGGTCTTAAAACTAAATGTATACTCCTCTAGTCCTATTTATATAGTAGAGAGAGAAGATTTTTTTTTCATCCTATTTATAGGGCACTGAAAGAAATTTTTTATACGGATGTACAATTTCACCCTTCATTTATTATTATGTTGAGTTTGTTTATATAAAGTATAGTATATATTAAATAAGGATAAAATTGAAAAGTTGTTGAATTTTAAATGAGAGTTAATAAAATTTAAGGGTTTTTTTTTATCTGTATGAAACATATTGAAAATGACTTATAAATAGGACCAGATGAGTATTATGGTCAAGTAATTATAGAGAGACCTCACCAATGAAATCGGGCCTCGACACTGTGGCGCAGACCGGCATTATGGCTATTGGCTATGAAGTCATCAAAGCCCTACATTATTGTATTGTAACGATTAAACAAAAATTATTATTATCGGAACAAATGAGTCACACAAATATCACTACATGTATACGCCAAAAAATGCTAATATATATATATATATATATATTGCATTAAGTAAGATAGAAATGCACTTACGAACTCGACCTTTGATCTGCTTAATGATCAGTTCTTCACGTACAAAACCTATGTATACAACTGACTCCCTCACGCGTCCAACATAAATAAATATATAGATATATGTGTGTGTGTGTGTGTACATATATTGCATGAATGGAATATTTGCTTTGCTTGAGTTATTTTCCAATGAATCATCACAATCCTTTTTATTTTTAGAAAAATTTATAATTTTTTAATTAGGGCGTCTGGATTCTCTTTGCTCCTGTGATTTCTCTGGATGCTATTTTTTTATTAAAAAAACAATTTTTTTTAAATATTTGAACACGTTAAATGAGATGCACTTTAATATATGCGTCAAGTTCTGTGTCAACTGAAAATTAAAATTCTTGAAACTTAATGTGAGCAATACTGTAAGAAAGATTTTTAATGTGTTTTAACGTCCATTTTAAAAATGACAAACGTATAAGAAGGCAACATAGATTTGCACACCTTTTACATCACTCAAAATGCGACGTCTTAGAAAGAAACTTTTCTTCGTACATCGGTTAACATATAAGTTTTTTTTTTTTAAACTATTTATTTTCTTATTAAACGAACCTACAATTAAACAATAAATTCAACAATAAAAACTAGTAACAATAATCTAAATGCCTTATTCCATAATCAATAACCAAAAATAACGTTATTTTTAATGTTATAATCACTACCATTGCTCACCAGAAATAGCGACTATATATATTTAATTGCCTTCAAAAAGAAAAATAAAAAATAACAAGAGTGAAATGCACTTACCACTTTGTTCTTTGCTTCGGCCTCCACACGCACATTATGTACACAGGAAGGGCATATTGATTAAACAAAAATATTTAGATCAAGTTTTTTATATCCATTATATCAAGTTTTCCAATTATACACGGTCATGTGTCCTAATTTTTTTAATGTGAATTTATGATTAACTACTATTAAATGATGATTTTTCGAAAACAGTATACATTGTCATATGTGATTAGGAAACTTAACATAATGAATATGAGAAAACTGATATAAATATTGGCCTTAATTATACGCACAGACTCCGGAATGATCGTCAAGGTAATAAATAATATATATCTCCTAAAATTACAATTATAATTATAAATATAATGAAGATATGATTGGTTTTTAAGTCAAGATAATTGGTGAATAAAATTAGTCCCGCGATAGATTGTAGAAATGAGTCATAATCACAACATCTTCGAAAATTTTGTATCTTAAAGCATGTGGATTTTCTTACGTGGTACTGTTTGCAAATGTTGTTTTGTGTGTGTGTGTGTGTGTTTGTGTGTGTTACGTTGCTTTTCAAAATTTTGTGACTTTGCTTTTTAGTAGAATCGGTTTCTCTCTTTTTCTTGACAATATAATGGAAGAAGGAGAAAAGAGATGATTAAGAGCACTTTAGCCTATTCCCCCTTCCCCTACAAGGGTTTTTTTTTTTTTTATGTAAGATCTTTCAAACTAATTTTGGATTTAAGGAAAATTACGAGATTTAATGTAAGTATAGTTTTGATGATTTACCTCTTTAGTCTAAATACATCATCTAAACATGCATTTCAGTTAGGAACATTATTTCGACATATTGTGCAGGAACACATTTGTCATTGGCTGAAACAATGTAACTCATAGATTTTACAACAAATATGAATATTAATATGGATCATTCGATAGAAGGCTAATTACCAACTTCTCTATCCAAAAAAAGACAAGAAGGAAAAAGACAGAAAGAAGAGAGAAAAAGAAAAAAAAAATTCCATATATTCCACGCTAGATTTGTTAAAGCTCTGCTTTAGATTTTGCAACTGTGCATCTTTGGACAAGCTGTCTCATTTTGTTACAATGAACCCCTTTGTTATAAAACAAAATCACTTATTTGATAATATCAAATTATATATATATGTATAATATATGAAGTTATAATATTCATAACTATATGGTAAGTCTTGAAAATTTTTAAGTGGGTGTATGGAAACCATGCATGTAAAAAAATGTTTTTTCCATTTTATGGAACAAAATTCATTTCATATATTTGTCTCATACAACACAAAATTATTGAAAATAAGTTAATACTATATGTTTAAATACTAAATGGTCATACAAGAATATGCGTATAAAAAAATAAGTTGTGCTTCGTAAATATATTATTATGATGGTTATGCATATATTGCTTTGCCCTAGACAAGTAAATAATGACAGTCGGCTTGACATTTACATGTGTTAATTTGTGGCTATTAAAATTTTTAAACTATTAATATTTTAGCAACACTTTATACTAATTTAATAATATGCTGCTAAAAAGTAAAGGAGCGAGGTCAAGTCAAATCAAATGACAATTGACTAATTAATTTCAAATTTTTAAAAAATTATTATATGGTCTCTTGAAATTTATTAGAAACTTTTTGCTGCTTCTTCGTAATCTTCTATAAATTATAATTCAAATTATTTATCACTGAAAAGTAAATTAAAATGATTGAATGCTTCGTGGATCCTCTAAGTTTGGACGTTTGCTTTAAACCGGAGAAAAGGCAGCCTCTAACATGTACACACCCAAATTGAGGTAAACAAATTTTCTCCTGTAACAAGTCTAATAAAAAGAGTTAATCTCTCATGATATAATGAATAAATATTTGAAGTTGATAGAGAAAGATATTCACATTTAGTACTGACAGTATTTTAAATAAGATTAACTCTAATAAGAAAATATCCCTACATAGTAAAAAATAAATAAATAGTATCTTTGAAAACTACATAATAAAATAGCCTTTGTACTATTTGTATCCTATATAGTTATTTGTTTTATTCAAGAAATATAAATAACGAAGCTTCTCTAATTCATGACTTTTATTGGGCGAGTTTTTGATATTTTAAAAAATATGATTAATTTTCACTAATTCTTATGTAAAATTTTTCCTGACGTTCTCATAATAAGAGGGGAGTAATATTTAATGATTTGGCAAGTAACATGTAATGACCACATATAGTAAGTGGTTAAGGTATAGGCCAAGTGGCCCTTCTAAATTCAACAACAACAGCAACAATAATAATAATTTATTTCCGAAAGGATCCATGTTACTGACAAGAAAACAGCTTAATTATTCAAACCTAACAATTCAGAAGAATAATTGTGGCTAGACAAATATCAGGCTGAACCAGACTTTCGGTTTTTGGTAACCCATTATTATTGGATCATGTTTGGAGGTAAACGGGACTGAGTAATATTCATGGGAGACCGAATCGTGATTTTTAAAAAAAAAAATACTTGGCTCAAGTTGATTATATCTATTATCTCAAATTTTTCTTTTACATGTATGGGTTTATAATTAAATATTAATATTTTGAAAATCAAACACATGATTATATGTAATTAGAGAACTTGATATAATAAATATAAGAAACTTGATGTCGTAATATCCTTTTTTTTAATTAATTTTCTCTGTCACGCATTTTTCCTTGTTTTTCTTTTTTTTTTTTTAATAAATGTTTTGTTTTCTTTTATTATACTAACTTTAGCTTTTAGCCAATTAATCACGAGGTTAAACTACCAAGTAATTTCTACCCATAACTTATTCACCTCTTTGAAAGTGAGCTGATACTCGTCAAGAATGATGAATACCAAAATTTGAGTCATCTAAATCTAATCTCAAGTCCAGATTTAATTTGTTTACTTTTATTTTGTATAAGAAAATAATTTTAATGTGTATAAAAATTAAAATTAAAATAATCTCCTAATTGTTATTTTTTAAAAATTATAAGTTGAATATTTTAAATTTAGACTGCTGAAATTGTATTTGAATAATATAAATCTCACCATAACATCAACATCATCTTCTAGGATTTTCATTTTTTTTTTGGTCAACCTTCATCCATGTAGTCTTCATAAAGTATATTAATTATGACCGAAAACTGCAATAGCCTCAGAATTGCTTAGAACTTAGAAGGCCCAACGTGCAATGAGAAGCCCTTTTTTTTTTTTTTGTAGATGAGGTAAATGTACATAAATTTAGTTTATATTTTTATAAAGAAGAATTTTCTAGTGAAAAAAATATTAACCAGCTCCATGTGAGCTGTTTTATCTCATAAAGTCAACTAAAAAGTAATGAATATATTTATGATAAGAATACTTATCAAATTCTAATGCTGATCATTCACATTATGATTCTTTCATGATTATTTGTCATCATATTTTTTATACAAGGCTATCAGTCTATTAGATACGATATTGTTTAAATGTAAAGAGTTAATTTTTTTAATTAAAAAACTTTAGTTAAAAAATCGATTGTACTTAAGCATTCTCAGTTCGACTGAAAAGGCATCTTCTGCTACTTTCCTCCTAAGAAAAAATATATTTTAATATAAAATGTATAAAAATATAAATTTTTTAATAGAACTAAAAATGGGTGTCAAATATATTTTTAATTCTACTAAAAATGGGTGTCAAATATATATATTGGGGTGTCAAATACATTAAAAATTAATTTAGAATACTAAATATTGCTGAAAAAGTATTTTAGGTGTTGGATACTGCTTAATCAATTTTTAATACAAAATATATTTCATAGTGTTGAATGCATCAAAAATTATATAGAGTATTTACTGTTATCTGAAAAATTATTTCAAGTGATGGATGATACTTAACCTATTTCCAAGTTATTACCTATTTTATTTAGTTTTAGTTTTTGCATTCATCATACTATATATAAAAATTGAAAAAAATGTTAACAGTGCCGCCACATTTTCATTAAAAGAATTCAAAAAAAAAAGAATGATGCATAACTCGTTAACGAGTTCTGTGTTATTTTAAAATGTTCTTGTCGAGGGCGATTTTAAATGTAATATTGGAGTAAATAATTTTTACTGTGTAGTATCTTGGTAATATTGTTTACACTGTATAATATCAAAGAGCCTATTTATTTTGCATTCTTCGTACAAATCTGAACTTTGACCTTGATTCTTTTTTTCTTCAATTTGTGGGGCATAACATCGGGGATTTTAGAGACATTAGAAGTTTTTCTTCTTTTTTTCCTTCGTACAAATTTTAACTTTGACCATAAATTTAAAATTTTTTTCCTATTCATTCGTGCAAATATGAACTTTGGCCTTAAACATGATTTTATGCCAATTGTGGGACACAGAGTTACATAACAGAGCAGTTTTTGTGGCATAGAATTTTTTTTATTTTTTATTCGCACAAATCTGAATTTTGTCCTTAAATATGATTTTCAGCCGATAATTGGATATAAGAGTGTTTGAATTAACCTTTTAGAGTAATTTTATAATTTTTAAAATAAAATATGGAGTGAGTTTTGTTAGATAGCACTTTTTGCTGCATATAAATTTTTTATTTTTTTTATTCGAACAAATGTGAACTTTGACCTTAAATTTAATTTATTCTCATTGCCAATCGATATCTATAGTATGTTTAGCTTTTCTTGAAAACCATTAAAATTATTATTTTGGTCAAAATTTTACTTAGTGTATTCAGCACTCTGATTTTGCTTGAAAACACTTAAAATTATTATTTTTTAAGTGTACTCAGCACTCTAATTTTTTTATTAGTGTAATTTTATCTATAACTTTTTTGGCGTAATTTTACCCATTTAAACTGAAATATTATATAAAATTAAAAGACTAAATGTATATTTTAATTTAAAAATACGTGACTCTCCCAATTTGGGCTTGTATTTGTTATGGGCTGCCTTCGCTCCTGCATAAAGGAGGCGAACAAACCAGGAGGATCCATGAAGCACTTAATCATTTCAGTTTTGGGCTCAGACCCCTTTTGTACCCCAAAAAAATTTCAGTTTACTTTTCAGTGATAAATAATTTGAATTATTTTTATTTGAAATTATAATTTATAAATTTTTATGAATAAAAAAAATTACTTAAAACTTAATTAATTACTCAACTGTCATTTAATTTGATTTGACTCCGCTCCTTTTCTTTTTTTATAGTTTTCTTTATATTTTTTCACCTACAGGTTCCGGAAAGCGTAAATTTTTGGAAAAATTTCAATTTAGGACCACTGTAGGTAATTAATATCAGTTGACCTCCAAAAACATTTCAAAACTTCAGTCAACCCTTTAGGATCAAGATGAAATTAAAATTTAAGAATAAAATTACAGTAATACCCTTCTTTTTTTCAAAAAAAATAAATATTAATTGTCACTGGAGCTCCGACTACTGGAGTTCAGAGGTTCGATCACTAGCGCTCAGGTGGCCGCTGCTGGAGATCGGAGTTCCGGTGGCTGCCACTGGAGCTTCAGTGGTTGGAGCATTTTTTTTAAAAAAATAAGGTGGCCAGAAGAGTTTGAACCCATGACCCTTTAGTACGTCAAAAATAATATGACTACCAAGCTAACCAAACCATTTAATCTTAAGATGCAGAGAAAAATATATATAACAAAATAAATGCAAGCTCCAAGATAAATGAAAAAGTGAAATTCAACAAATTTACAACAAAAATTTGACAATTTATAAGGAATATAATGAAATTCATTACCCCAAATGCAAGGGTTTAGGTGTGAATGAGTAAGTGAAACTTGAAGATTTACAACAAAATATTATGGATTTACAATGCAAATTCAGCAATTCACAAGAAATAGAAGGAAATTCACATTTTCGAATGTAAGTGTTTGAGTATGAATGAACAAATAAATTTCAGCGATTTACAACAAAAATTCAACAATCTACAACCCAAATTCGGTGATTCACGACAAACATCCATTCACACTCAAATGTACGTATTCATGTTTCTTGTTAGCTGAATTTGGATTGTAAATCGTTGAATTTTTATTGTAAATTGTTAAATTTCACTTGTTTATTCGTACTCAAACACTTACATTTGGGGTTGTGAATTCTCTTATGTTTTTTTTGAATCGCTAAATTTGGGTTGCAAATCCATGACTATTTGTTGTCAATCTTCAAGTTTCACTTGCTTATTCACACCTAAACACTTGCATTTGGGGTTGTGAATTTCATTATGTTACTTGTAAATTACCGAATTTTTGTTGTAAATTGTTGAATTTCACTTATTTATTTATACTCGAACACTTGCATTTGTTTTGTTATATATATTTTTCTTTGCATTCTAATACTAAATGACTTGGTTGGCTTGATGGGCATATTACTGTTGGTGCGTCAAGGAGTCTTGAGTTCAAACATTCCTTAGCCACCTTTATTTAAAAAAAAAAAAAAATCCTCCAGCCATTGGAACTCTGAATTTTTTAAAAAACATTAAAAAAAAAGGGTTGTTTTATAATTTTACCTTGAAATTTTAATTTCATTTTTGTCCTAAGAGATTGACTGAAGTTTTAAAATGTTTTAGAGGTTGATTGATATTAATTACCTACAGTAGTCCCAAATTGAAATTTTTCCTTAATTTTTTAGCAATGTAATTTTACCCACAATTTTACCCACAAAGGGGTACTAACTAAGATTATTGATAGGAGGCGAATCATGATAATTATTGTTTAATAAATTTTCTCCACCACACATTTTTTTTCTTGTTTTATTTTCTTTTAGTTTAGAAAAACTCTATAAAAAAAACTTCTGAAATTTTAAAATCTCAAATCAGGAATGACTACAATTGTCATTTGTTTTTTAAATATTGTTAATTATTATTAAAGTGTAGTAAATAAGACTGAGTTAGAATTTTAAAATTAGTTTACTGATTACAAGATTAGACTACCAATTTACTAACAAATTTGAATTTGAAATCTATTATTTCTACCCATAAGTTATTCACTTCTTTGAAAGTGGACTGGTACTCATTAAAAATAGTAAATATAGAAATTTAGACTGTTTAAATCTAATCTAAATTGTTTAAATTAATTTTGTTTACTTTTATTTTGTATAAAAAATAATTTTAATGTATATAAAATTTAAAATAAATGGCTTGTTTTTTAAAAATAATTTTTATTTAAAAATTATAAGTTGAAAATTTTAAACTTGAAATATTGAACCTGTATTTGAATAATATAGATCTCACACAAACGATTAGCCACTATCATTGACATAAGTTGAGTTCAGTTCCTCACCTAGGACTTTCATGCTTGTACTTTTCATAATTTTTTTTTTCTTGCTACGTATAGACATTTTTTTATTGGACACAATTTTGTTGGAAATACTGCGAGGCAATTTGAATATTCCTTTCCGCTTTGGTTAAACTTTATTAACATGACCTATAATTGGAATAGCCTCGGATTGCTTCTCAGAAGGCCAAAAGTGCAATTATAAGCCCTTTTTCTATAGTGGGTGAATTTTCTAACGGAAAAAAAAAAAAATTAACCAGTGCTATGCATAGTGTGAGCTGTTTTATGTCATAAAGTCAACTAAAATTTAATGAATATATATAATAAGAATATTTATCAAATTCTCAAGATGACTTCATTCACATTATGATTCTTTTAACTAGTGTGACAGGAAATATCTAGCTCATTAATTGATTAAAACGATCAATCACTAATACGTAAAAAACAATTTCATTGTTATTTATCATAATATTTTCTATACAAGGCTATTAGCCACCATATTGTTCAAATGTAAAGAGTTGATTCTTTTTCAATTAAGAAACTTTATTTAAAAAATCGATTATACTTTATAATGTTAAAATATTTTCAATTCACATAAAAAGGCATCTTATGCTGCTTTTCTCAAATGAAACAAAAAAGTCATTTCACCGGGCTTGCCCGTCGGTCTCTTGCGTTTTTGTGACACAACATAATATTTATTTTGCATTCTTCGTATAAATCTGAACTTTGACCTTAATTTTTTTCCCCTACATTTTGTGTGACATAAACAGCAAAGTTTTTATTATTTTTTTCGCTTGTACAAATTTGAACTTTGATGTTGAGTATTCAATTTTTTTATCTTATTCATTCGTGCAGGTATGAACTTTGATTCTACTTATAAAACAGAAACAAAAGATATTTATTGATCCTATTTATATACACTAAAATTTTTTTATATAAATATATAATTTTACCTTTTATTTATTATTTTTTTGATTTTATTTACATAATGTATAATGTATATTAAATAGAAATAATATTAAAAGTTGTTAAATTTAAATGAAAGTTAATAAAATTTAAGATTTTCTTTGACCTGTGTAAAACATAATAGAAGTGACTTATAAATAAAATTAAATGAGTATCATTTTCTGCCCCTTGTAAGAAGAATTTTTTATTTTTTATTCGAGTATGATTTTCTGCCCCTTGTGGGAAGAATTTTTTATTTTTTATTCGTACAAATTTGGACTTGGTCCTTAAATATAATTTTCCAGCGGCTGTGAGATTTTATTCCTAATTTTTTTAATAGTACAATTTTAATTCTAATCTCATTTTTCAAATATAATTTTATTTCTAATTTTTATAGTTGTATAATTTTTAATCTTGATTTTATTTTTAGGCATAATTTTTTTTAAATTTTTTTGTGTGATTTTATTCTTGAATTTTGAATGCAATTTTAACAATGAAAAGTAAAATTGTATAAAAAAAGTCAGACGTAAACGAATAAAATTACGGGTAAAATGATATTTGTGGATGTAATTTTTGAATATATAGAAATGGCATCGAAACTTGCACGCTCACATGCATAACCTGCAAATGTCAGGGATTCCAGAGACAACCGCCCCCTCTCCCAGACATTATTATCATTATACTCCTCCGGTTCTAATTATAAGACCCAATTAACTTTTTTGAGGAGATTAAAGAAGTAAGTTAAGTTGGTTATTTATAATAAATAAGTGTTGTTATTCCTAAAATATCCTTGCTAATTAAGTATATTGACTAAAACTATCATTATTAGAAGGATTATCTTGGAAAAAAAAGTATAAATATAAGAGAGAAAATGAATTGGGTCTTATAATTAGGACCAAATAAAAAGTCAAATTAGGTTTTATAAAAAGGACCGGACGAGTAATTGTTATGCAAGCGCAGCCACCGAGCGTTTACCAAAAATAGCCTGCGTGGATTTTTTTTTCTTTTTTTGACCAGGGGCCTGCGTGGATTAAACACCACCTCCCATCTTTCATTTACTTTTTTTGTCTTATTCGCAAGTTATTTTTAATATATTTTATACAAATTAAAAAAAATTCAAATTTTATTAACCCTTATTTAAAATTTATTAATTTTTCAATCTTATTTTTATTATTATATCTCATATAAACAAAATTAGCATAATAATAAATAAAGGATATAATTATGCATCTATACAAAACTTTCTTTTAATGCCTTATAAATAAGATTAAAAAATGTCTTCTCTTTACCCTATAAATAGGATCAGATGAGTATCATATATGAGCTAACTAAATATTCAATTTGATTCTAAATATAAAATATCAACGTGCTTTGTATGTTTTTAATATTTATTCATTTTCTCTCCAAATAATTTCTACAGTAATTGCACATGTTAAGAAATTTTTATAAAAAGGTAATTTTAATGCACGTGATTGATGGAGGCATTATGAAGAAGGTAATATCCATGTATTACAAATAACTAAGTTGACTAATTTTTGTAATATCCATAAGGTAATTTTATAGTTTTTATATTAAAGACCGAAACCAGTAACCATAATTCACTAGAAATCTTTAGTATTTTCAATTACTTAAATAATGAGAGAAAATTAATTATTATTATTTATATATAAGACCTATTCAAGTTGGCGAATTTCACAAGCCAAAGACTCCTCCATAGCTCGTTGCTTGGATCAGCACAGGGAGAAGCAATACAATTGCAATGGCAAGCAGCTCCCAAGTTATAACTTGCAAAGGTATTATCATAATCATACTACAATAATCGAAGCGCTTATGATTTTTCTCTTTGACGAAACTATCTGATATCAGATCCTATAAATGCACGGAAGCTCTTTCGAATTGCTTATGATTTTCTTGTAGTTTATGATTTTGCCATAAATCTCTCCGAATGATGCATCTATGTAAGTTTATATTCTAAGTAATAATGGTGAAATATAATTGCAGGAGCAATATGCTGGGGAATAGGAGAGGCAGTGAAGGTAGAAGAGATACAAGTAGATCCTCCAAAAGCCTCCGAAGTTCGTGTTAAGATGCTCTTTGCTAGTATCTGCCACACAGACTTCTTGAGAGCTCGAGGCCACCCATATGTGAGATCCTATTTAGTTAATCCTCCTATTACCATATCTTCAATTATTTCAAACCTCACACATTAGAAAAGTAACCAAACAATTCTGATTATGAAATTGACGTGCTTGCAGCCCTCTTTTCCTCTTGCACTAGGCCATGAAGGTGTAGGGTAAACTTTTATTATCAATCCCATTATTCTATCACTAATCTCTTATAATGAAGTAATCTAACCCAGAAACAACTTTCACTTTGGTGCATATGAAATCGCAGTGTTGTGGAGAGCGTGGGGGAAGAAGTGAAAGATTTCAAAGAAGGAGATGTGGTGATTCCAATATACATTGGGGAATGTGGAGAATGTGAGAATTGTGTTTCAGAGGAATCAAACTTATGCCTGAGATATCCTTTAAGAGTGAGTGGGCTAATGCCTGATGACACATCAAGGATTTCTGTTAGAGGGGAAAAGGCTTACCATGTGTTTAGCTGCTCAACATGGTGTGAGTACATGGTTAGTGATGAAAAATATCTTATGAAAGTTGATCCAAGTATTGATTTGGCTCATGCTAGCTTCATCTCTTGTGGATTCTCCACTGGTTTTGGAGCTTCTTGGAAGACAGGCCAAGTTCAAAGTGGGTCATCTGTGGCTGTTTTCGGCCTTGGAGCTGTTGGATTAGGGGTATGTACTTTTTCCCAGACAAAATTACTTATTCTTTAGAAGGAAACATAATAACACTTCTTTTTCAAGTTTATTCCCTTATGTCCTAAATGCAAGAGCTAGTTAAGGGTCATAAATATAAGATGTCAAATTATTTTGTCTCACAACTTTATTATTTTTTCCTTTTGTCCTTATTGATTGTCATATTAAAGGGATTTTCATTAAGGGATAGTGCTAATGCAAATGATTAAAGAAGCTATTTAAAAAAAACCAGCAGATATTTATTAACAAATAACTAACTTAATTAATTTTCTTAATATCTCTAAAAATTAGTTATTTGATTCTTACATTGAAGATTAGTAGAATATAACGGTTTTCATATGTATATTTTAGCAAGATACGAAGTTTGTCTAATGGGCAAACGAACTACATGAATTGCAGGCTATAAGTGGAGCCAAGATGATGGGAGCGACAAAGATAATTGGGATCGACATAAATGAGAAGAAAAGAGAAAAAGGAGAAGCTTTTGGAATGACAGATTTCATAAATCCTAAGGATCATTCTGATAAGCCTTCTTCTCAACTGGTGAAGGACCTCACTGGTGGATTGGGTGTGGATTATGCCATTGAGTGCACTGGTGTTGCCTCTTTGCTCACTCAAGCCCTAGAATCTACTAAAGTGGTAATCTTATAATGCCCAATAATCAATATATATATATGAATATATATAATGCATAAAAATATAGCAAATTTAGTTCCACTAATTTTTTTACAAATGTTTCTCACAAACTCTATAGTTCTATTTTGATTTTTTTAAAATTAAGAAAACATGTACTAACAACTTTAGGTTACAGATGACCTCAAGCTCATAACCTTTTACTTTTATAAGAGATTTTATACCACTAGGACGTAGGGTTATTATCTTCAATTTTTCCCCCAAATTGTGTTGATTCTATTAATAGTTCCCCCCTTCTCTCTCTCTCTCTCTCTATATATATATATATATATATATATTATGTTTGTTTGTGCATATATGCAGGGGAGAGGAAAGGCAATAGCAATTGGGGTGGGAAGTGAAGAATTTGTTCAAGTCAACTGGTTAGGTCTTCTTCTTGGGAGGACTTTGAAGGGTTCAATTTTTGGAGGCTTGAAACCCCAATCTGACCTTTCCATTTTAGCCGCCAAATGCAAGAACAAGGTATAAATTCTCTCAATAAAAAAAAAGTTTAAAAATGATCATATACACTGTTTATGATAATTCTATTTGAAATTATCACTTTCAATTTTCTGAACCACCTCTATTATAAAACTTTTTTGGGTCTTATTCACAGGATTTCCCAATTGAGAAGCTTTTGACCCATGAAGTCCCGTTGACAGAGATAAACAAAGCTTTTGAGCTCTTGAAGCAGCCGGATTGTGTCAAAGTTATTATCAAGATGTGATTGATGTTTGATTCCCCATATATAAATATAAATATATATATTTGAGTTAAGTTTTTTATATCAACTATGTTAAGTTTTCTACTCTCATAGCTATGTATCTTTTTTTCATTTAAGTTTATAATTAAATTAAAGTATTTTAAAAATAAGATGTATTATCATGTGGAATTAAAAAAACTTGACATAATTAAAAAATTGATGCAGGTATTGTTCTATATATATATTGCAAAAATAGTAAGTGGGGATGTTGTGCTTTCTGATCCCCATAAGTGTCTTCGTCAATTAATCAATAAAGATAGTTAATTGACATTTTAAATTTTTTATTGTCCTAAATTGTCATTTTCCCTTTCGTAAAATAAAAGCTTTTGTTTCTTCTTTCTTGCCACTTCCAACGCTGACCTATTCAATTTATTTTGATGGTGTAAAAAAAAAAGGCAATTCACGGGTCATTGTCTGATACAAAAAATAAATAAATTACTGTATAACTTATATAAACAATCTAATCATTAAAATTTTTGAGTTATTACTTTTTTTTTTTATACTGCATCTTATCATTATCATGCATGCTGCTCATTTGTTATAAAAAAATTTTCGTGATTAATTATTCATTCGGAACTATCAGCCAGACATTAATTTTAGTAGAAGGGACTTTGACTACTTAAATATAAGATTTCGAAGTTGAACTTGAATGAATAAAAAGAAACTTTGGCCACTTATATTAATTTTTGGAAAAGCTACCTTGATTGTGTTCGATAATGATCGAAGTTTTTATATTGGACCAATCACCAATTCAATTATTGGTGGAACCGGCTGCTTCATGAGTCCAATTCTTGAAACACTGCATAGAACATTGAAGATATTATAAATAAATTCAGAAGTCAAATTTAATCAACATTTTTCAAATGAAATAAGTCATAAAAACATTAGCTGCCACGCTATCCAATGTATTAAATATTGTTGGAGGTATTTCATGGGCCAGAGATTCTGATACGCTGAACATGGTGAAATCACATTATTTTATTTTAAAAAAAACTAAGATTTTTATAATTCTTTATTAAGCAAGTTGTACATATAGAATATGGATTTAATTCCCACTAAATATTCTTGACTTAAAAATTAACCTATAAAATAATATTTAGGGATTTGTTTCCTCTTGGCCGAAGAGCAATCCCGTCCTTTTTATCCTGTTTCTGCTCTGGAATATTGTGACATATGGAAAACATCACCATTATTCAAACATTAACACAATTTAAGGTCATTTTAAATTGCAAGGCTGAGTTCTTAATCTTTGCTCATTTTAAGGATGAGCAAATGGAACACTCATTTTAACCATCCAGATTTTGTGTTTTTCATTAAATAATATTATAAGTATGCCATGCGCATGGAGTTCATGGGCCAATTGCATAATTCAAGGGTTATAGCTAGCGGATCTTTTTCTTAGATTTTATGCTCCATTTGATTGTATAAATGTAAGAGTTAGATAACTAATTTATGGAAGTTAAAAAGATAGTTTATTGCGTTGATTTTCTCAAAATGCCTCTTTTAATTACTTGCATTGAAAACCACTCATTCGATAAACAACTTTTTTAATATGTGCGGTTAATATGAAGAGTTTAGAAAACAAAATTATAAATTTAGAAGACAAAATTATTGAGATATTAGATTTCATATATTTAGAATTAGAGGGAGTGTATAATATATACACACACAAATATAGATATATTAATAACGAAAATATTTACAAAATCTTACAGAGTGCAAGCAAAAGTGGACAAGACATAGAAGAGAACAAGCACCAAAAGTTACTATTCGTTGTCGTTTCTGAAGTCTTGCATAGGGGGTCAGCCAACGCATAACTTCATTCACAGCACGACGGGCTTGAAAATCTTGTAATTAAAGACCTCCCGATTGCGAATTGACCAAAGCTTCCGATTGCGAAAGTGACACTACTCCATGGAGCATCAGAACTCCTAATAGCAAGATTATGTTGAGGCCACTCTGTAAAAGGGCTTATTATAAACTGCCACAGGCGATCATGGGGATGATGAGATTCCAGCATTCTAAAGCATGGACACAACGTGGTCAGTGTCTTCTAAGCCATCTGCACATAGGTCGCATTTGCCATCTTGAGCCATATGAAAGCCATAGTAAAATACTTGTTAAGGCCAGGTATATAATGCTGGGCATGACAAAAGCTATGAAAACCACAGCAAAAAAACAAAACAAAACAAAACAGAACCAAAGATAACTAGCCAGCTCAACCGAAAAATCAACAAATCAGCTCATAATTCAGTCTAGTTTAAGTAGTGTACCAGTTAGAAGTTGAACCAATCTCAACTGGGGGTGAATCGGTGGAAGCCAATTTGGATGATTATGTTACTGTGGATCATAATTTTACTCATTCAACTCTTAATATCTCAGTGACTATAGATTTAAACGAATTTTAATAATAATTTTGATAGCAATTATTATTAATTTTAGTTACTGAGGGATCGTAAAGATGAAAATTCTCAATAATGTTATACTTTATTACTGTTATAATCAAATAATTGTTGTATTTCTTTGTATTTTGTTATTAGTAATTATTAATGTTGTTGTATTTTACTATTTTCAATTATATTATATTATATTAATATGGCTGATTTGATCCAAGTTGATCATAATCTGACTCATAAAATTTAAATCATTATCTTAACTAATTTAGTGTTTAGTCCCCTTTTTTTACTCATTAATGACAACTGTGGTTAAGCCCAAAATCATTGTTCGGCCTAGACCACCATTTTGGGTTAGTGGCATTGTTGTTAGATTTAGGTCTCTATCACCGGCCAAAAAAACAAATTGTCTCTATCCTTTGCATCTTGTCCCATCAACTTGCTTCTTCTTCTTCTTCTTGTTTTGTTTTTTAAAATGTTCAGCATTATTATTCCACTAAATTATTTATTATGCACAACTAAGAGGGGTATTATCTTGTCTCAATCCTCACATGCATCACATCAGAGTCTATGTACTACTATCTCTGTTTTTTAATATAAAATATTGTTTGACTTTTATTTTGGTTATAAATATGAGATTCCAATCTACTTTGTCTCTCAAATTTATGCATTTTTTTCAAGAAAATCCTTGTAACAATATTAGCTCTAGCCAATATACTTGATTAGTAAGGATATTTTAGGAAAGACAACACCTATTTATTACAAAATAACTAACTTAACTTTTTTTCTTAATTTCTTCAAATTAATCAATTAGCTTTTATAATTAGGACCGGAAGTAATATTATTTATTATGCACACCTAAATTAAAATATGTGAACATCATTCACCGTCAGAAATTCCTGTATTAAATACATGTAGAAACAATGTCCCACAAATCTAAAACACCCCCAATCATTTAAATCTATATAAATAATAAGAGAAAATTACTTTTTATATATAAGATCTACTCTAGTAAATCTCACAAATACAAGATTTCCCAATTTTTTGAACCTATAGAGGTAAAAAAGTTGAATATATAGAACGTCAAGCAGCTCCCAAGTTATAACGCCAAAGGTAACAAATCGATTGCCTGGTAGAAAAATACTTTAAAATTATGCATTTTTCATTTGTTTTCTTTAAAAAATAATTAAAATATTTAAAGGATATTAGAAATCATTAGAGAAAGTCAGCTCAGTGTGTTTGGATCCCATCTCAAGTTGCAGGTGCACTGTCCTCTATTTGGGACCACATGTCTGGCGCACGTAGACGTGTTGTTCGGTGACAGGTCACATCTCTTCGCGCTTCAGGGGCAAATTTATAATCAGAAGCAAACAAGAGAACAGTACTCATCTTGTTTCCAGCGTGAGAACATTTAATTAATTTGATTGTATTAAAAAAATTAGATAAGTTAGCTAATTATAAGAAAAGTGATACATTTTTTCTTAAAACATCATAATCATCTTTCTTAATATCTCTATTTTTTTTCTATTTTAATTATGGTTGAGGGAGTATCTATAAGGGTAGTTTAAAGAAAATTGATAAATATGAGAAATAGGTTTTATATTTAGATTATTAAAACCAACTCAAGAATTAAGTCATATACAGAAGAGTATCATTTATATCTTAAGATTTATCGTTACATGCAGTTATATTATTGGTGGGACTTTTTAATGATTATATTTTTTTTATTTAGAATTTTATAATAATTCTTCCTACTTTATGCGGCTGAAAATTTCATCACAATGTGTACAGTGAGCCCGTGAAAAGCTTTTCTTTTTGGAATCCTATTTCATAAATGACGATATGTTTGTGGTCTTTGTCTTCATGCATGCTCATGGATTGCCAGTATCAAATAATTGTCCTCATGATCTTTTTCTATTTCTACTAACGTTGAGCTTTTCTTTTTTGTTATTTTTTTTCAACTATTACTGTCTGTTCTTAATAAAAGGCTAGTTAACTAATTAAATAGATTAAAAAAATAATTAAATTAGTTATTTGTAATAAATAAGTGTTGTTTTTAAAAAATATACTTACTAATCAAGTGTTTTGGCTTATGACTAGATTATTATTATTAAAAAGACTACCTTAAAAAATAAATAATAAATATAAAAGATAAAATAGATTAAATTTTATATTAAAATTAAAATAAAAATAAAAATTAAATAAGCTTTTATATTAAAATCTATAGTACTTGAAATCGATTATTAAACATTCTATGTGGAGGAACGGGGGTTTGAGTTTTTTTCGTGTGGGCGGAAACGATGTTGAGGGTTAGTATAGCCACGGAAATTTCAATCAGAAAGTTGGACATTTATGGAAGTAATGTTGGGGAAAAGAGAAAAGCAAGAGGAAGAGATAATTGAGGAAAAAAACATAGGAGGAAAATGTGGTTGCATAGCAAGAGATAATAAGGAAATAAAAGTGGAAGAGAAAACCAAAAGAGAGTGAGTGTAGCAAAAGAGTTATTAAAGAACATGACATGTAAAAATTCAAATCCCTGTTAAAAA